>NC_057800.1:527472371-527529362 GCF_018294505.1 Triticum aestivum
CCGGTAATTAAGAATAATCCTCCCTTGTACAAACCGCTCATGTGGATTGCTACGGACGCGTCATTTCAATGGCGTCTCTTCTGCTTGTATATAAACTGTGATCCTTAATGGAATAGAGACAGTTCGATCAAATCGTTCTTTCACATATACAAGCATAACAAACACGATAGAAAAGAAAAGATGCGTCCGTCGTGGGGCGTGGGAGAACCACCGCGTGCCCGCGTCGGTTGGCTAGCAATCCGCACGAGCGGTTTGTACAAGGGAGGACTATCCTTAATTACTGAATTAAATTAATCCTAACAAAATAGTCCAAATCAAAGGAGTAGTGCAAGGGATAAAAAAACGGCGAAGAAAACTGAAAACCGAGGTGGTACAAAAAAGATCGACCCGGGGCTTCTGAAACGGGTACCTTCTGAAACACACCCAGCAATTAATCAAGAATTTGAACAACGCATGCGCAAGAAGAAACTCCATGTAAAAATGGCCATGAAACGGCCACCCGGACCCTGATCCACTGCTCGTCAGAAGGATCCAACATACAGTGCTACCTCTCTTTTCGCTTCACTCCATTCTCAAACCATGGCGGAGCACAAGCGTACAGTTTCCACCCTCGTTCTCCTCCTCCTCTTCTTCTCGGCGCCGACGAATGCCACACGGCCACCAGCAACGCTCCGCATCCCCGTCGTCCACCGCGACGCGGTCTTCCCGCCGCCGCCGGGCGCCAGCCGTGGTAGCCTCCTAAGCCGCCGCGCGGCTGCCGACGCCGCGCGCTACGCCTCCCTCAAGGCGTCCCTCGGGCCTCGGCCTCCGCTCCTCCTCCGCGCACGACGACCGCCTCCACTCCCCGGTCATGTCCGGGCTCCCCTTCGACAGCGGCGAGTACTTCGCGTCCGTCGGCGTGGGCACCCCGTCCACCAGCGAGCTGCTGGTCATCGACACCGGGAGCGACCTCATCTGGCTCCAGTGCAAACCCTGCCGCCGCTGCCACCGCCAGATGAGCCCGCTCTACGACCCCAAGGGCTCCAGCACCTACCGCCAGATCCCCTGCTCGTCGCCGCGGTGCTTCCCTCGCCATGGCTGCGACACCAGCACCGGGGCCTGCGGGTACGCCATGGTCTACGGCGACGGCTCCGGCAGCAGGGGCAACCTCGCCACCGACAGGCTCGTCTTCTCCAACGACACGTCCGTGGACAGCGTCGTCATCGGGTGCGGCCACGACAACGCGGAGCTGTTCGACTCGTCGGCCGGGGTGCTGGGCGTCGGCCGCGGCGCCGGCTCCCTGGCGACGCAGGTGGCGCCGACCTACGGGCGCTACTTCGCCTACTGCCTCGGCGACCGCACGTCCGTCGCGCGGAGCAGCGCCTCGTACCTCGCCTTCGGCCGCACGCCGGAGCCGCCGTCCACGGCCTTCACCCCGCTGCTGTCCAACCCGCGGCGCCCCAACCTGTACTACGTGAACATGGCCGGCTTCAGCGTCGGCGGCGAGCGTGTCGCCGGCGGGTTCTGCAGCTCCAGCCTCTGGCTCGACCCGGCGACCGGGCGGGGCGGCGTGGTGGTGGACTCGGGCACGTCCATATCGCGGCTCCCCAGGGATGTGTACGCGGCGCTGCGCGACGCCTTCGACGCGCGCGCGGCCGCGGCCGGGATGCGGAGGCTGGCGCGGGGCATCTCGGTGTTCGACGCGTGCTACGAGCTCCGAGGCGCCAGCGTGCCGGCGGTGGTGCTGCACTTCGCTGGCGGCGCGGACGTAGCGCTGCCCCCGGAGAACTACTTCATACCCGAGCAGGGCGGGAAGTACCACTGCCTGGCGCTGGAGGCGACGGACGACGGGCTCACCGTGCTCGGCAACGTCCTGCAGCAGGGATTCCGGGTCGTGTTCGATGTCGAGAAAGAACGTGTCGGGTTCGCGCCAAATGGCTGCTAAGCTTGATCAACATTTATTTACACGGTTGTTTAACCTGAAGCATGTGTGTGTACTGCAGCCATAAATTGTTGTTTTCACGTGTTACATAGTACAACACGGGAGAAAACATACGCACGGCCGCACTGAATTTCCGTAGCAGTTGCAAACCCACGCTCACTAGTATGTCATTGCTTTGCAATGATCTCTCTGAACTGGGTCCCTATTCCCCCATTCGGTCGACAGCTTGAATGAAAGTAACAAAAGCACGTCCCCTGTACATAAAACTGCCGATGATAAAATTTGTTCTACTTTGCGAAAACCCGATCCACGACCAAAGTTATAAGAATTAAAGCTCTTTTGAGGGTCTGCCTGAAATGGCCGGTCAACCTGACCGTGTAGAGTTTGCGAATTGCTGTGTAATCGCACAACCACGACACGACGACATTCCAGTGATAGCCAGATTTTGGCCCGAGTCAACTGATCTTTTGCTGAGCCGCTTCAACATACTGCAGAGCAAGCTTTTTGACCTTGTCACCCTCCTTGATCAGGAAGTTGGCATTCTTAGCCTCCGAGTGGTGCTTCATAACCTTCTCTGCCGTTTTAGCAACAGCCCACCTGTATTGCTCGACGGTGATTACGCCGCTCTTGCAAAGTGGCCTGATGTTCTCTTTCACAAACATTTCAACCTAGAAAGGGTGAAACAAAGCAGTTCAGCCAGACATGTAAAAATAGATAGTACACTGTTAAAATAGATGCCCAGTGGAACATACAAGTGCGTTGTTACCTTCTTATGTACGGAACTAGATGAATCTGATGCGCTGTTATTGCCTGGATCAGGTGCTGGTTTCTTCAAACTGTCTACACTTTCTGCTGGATGGGTAGATGACTTGTCTGCTTTGGAATGTTTACGATTCAACTCTTGATTGCCACTGGAAGACTTCTCTTTACCGGGCTCCAGTTTCACTGCTTGCCTGATTCCTTCACCTTCTTTCGGCACATTATTCCCATGACTAGATTTATTATGCAAATCGCTCACTGTTATGTCCACTTCTTTTGAGTTCTCCACATGCCCGGTAACTTCATCAGGGATGTCAGCTACAGTTTCCTTGTCTGTTTGACTCGTTTTTTCGCATTGCAAACTGCATTTATCGACTTCGGCCAAGTTCACTGAAAGGGTTTCATTTGCTGTTACATCTGTAGTTTCTCCGCTGGGAATCAATTTCTGATCATCCTCAGAATTACATTTTGGTTGCTGATAGGACGGCCTCTGATCGAGGTTCTGACAATTTGCATCGTCCAGAACCTGCACTGATGAATCATCCTCATCTTTAAGTGGGGATGCATCCCTAACCCTAGAATCAGAACTTGACTGCAAACTTCTGCTCGGTTCAGAGTCCAAATTCACCAAGTAAGTATCGTCTGTATTTGTATATTTTTGTTGCGTGGAAATTGGGGAACCGGAAACTGTCCTGGAATTACCTTCAGCTGTTGTACTTTTTCTCTCGGGACTGTTAGGAGGGGAATCAAAGAGGCCTGCTCTTTTTAGCACTTCTTCCACGCTGTTGAAACAAACAGTATTTTCACTCGCATTCTGCTCGAGAACACCAGCTAGTTCACTCTTATCAGTTTGTCCGGCAGTAGCAGGAATATCCAAAAGGCCTGCTCTGTCTAAAGCTTCTTCCACATTACTGCTACCACTATTGGTATTTTCAGTTGTAACCTGCTGTGATATCAGATCGCTGCTAACTTCAGCCTTTTCAGTTAGAGTTGAAGCATCATTCTCGGGTTTTGGCTTGGCAGACTGGCGAGTAGCCTGGGAGCAAAGATTCACATAAACTGATTTGCTACTGGACTTCCCGTAGATATCATTTTCTACATTGACAGCATCAGCAATAGCCAATTCAGTATCTGCACATCTGCGAATAACGTCCAAATTTGCTCTCTGCAGATAATACTCGGCGATGCGGTAAAGTTGTGCCTGAGATACATAAGTTTGGTTGATAATTTGACCATTGAACAAGAAAAATACAGGTATGCTTGCAATTTATACTTAGAATTTAGTTGAAATGGAACAAAGTAAGAGCAAATAATGAAGCCGGCAATGTGTAAGCACAATAAAGGACTCCCTTAATGATTACCTGTCTAACTGACATGGGAACTTTATTATGACGTCCAGTTGTGAGCTGTGGCCTCATATCCACAGGAAGTTTTGCCTAAGAAAACCGAACTTGTTAGTGTTTCTAGAGTAGTGGTCAATGAACTTTTGAATTATTATCTTTTATAAGCTAACACGTACTAATAATGGGTAATTCCTGCTGAGATCGTCCGTGCCTTCTGTTTGATCTTTGCTACCAATAGAGCTGGCATTTTTCCTTGCCAGGATCTCAAGGGCCCATTTTCTTTTGTCCTGCTTGATATCACCAGCAGATTGATTTTGTTTATTCTGTGGTGCCTGGCCATTTTTGTTTTCTCTTCTACTCAATGCTTCTTTACTCAGGGTCGAAGAACTCGATACTTTTCCAGTGCTGTTGGGTGAATTGATTTTGATTGTCTGAGTCACAGGTGCAGGTTTGTTTGTTGATTTGCCGTCGTCACCTTTGATTTGGCTATTTTTATCGAATGGGAGGGACCCTTCAAGGGCGGAGAGAGGTTTTATATCACCCTTTCTGGGAACAACTGATGCATCAGCCAGATATAACCTGGACAAAAAGGCTTTCTTCTCTTCAGCACTTTCTTTGCGCGTGCCAGTACCTGAGGATTTCTTGAGTAACTGAAGTACTGATTGCAGTGTCTCAATCTTTTCAGGATTTATCCCTGGGGAGCAACGATGTTTCCAGAAGTCAACTTCCCTGTCACGGTGCCATGCACTTCGTCTCCTTCCTGTGGACGATGCATACAACTTCTTGGTCAGATTCTCACGTATCTTGCCCTTTTGAAGCAGTGACTTCCTTGCGAGTGAAAGGTTGGGTTTTTTGGCTGGTCCATCCATGGACTTCCCAATTGCTGAACGGAATGCGGTCAAAAGTTTTTCGTCAAAAGCGTTATCCTTCTTGAGTATACTAATACCATTATCTCTAACTACTTCCCTTATCTCTTGTTGTAGCTTCTGAACTACAGCAGTTGATTCTTTTCCGTCCTTGTGTAAAATCTTCTTCATTCTAAGACCAGGCTTATCTCCTGCCCTTCTGCCTACAGGCTTCGCCAGCTCCCTGCCAGGATCCCTCATATAGCTCTCTCCTTCAACTATACTCATTATATCAGGGACATATTTATTCTGTGTGGCAATTTTTGATGTATCACTGGCAATAACTTCGGCTGCAATCGAAGTAGCATGGCAGTCTGATGAAGAAACGCCTGAGTTTGCAATGAGATACATTTCCTGATCCGGCACTCCCAGTTTTGCTTTCTTCGCAGGATGACTAATTTCATCTCCTGATTCCATGTCACTGGCATTTTGTCTATCCTCCCTGGAGAAAAAACCCGACAATACTAAAGTGAAATTGTGTAGATCTATGCAACTGTCATGTGAGAGTGAAAATTAGCAGTTCTTACAAGTGAGTGCAAAGCGAAAGATTCTTACATGGGTGGCAACTGCGTGTTCTGGTCATTTTTCCTCTTCTGAACTGCGTCTGAGTTGATCATATCAACATCAGCTGATCTTGCCACCTTACTAGCTGCATCCGTAAAAAGGGAAGATGTTATTTGGATGCATAATGTGATGACCACACAATCCCTTGAACAGACAAGAATGCGGTATAATCAAGCAAGATTGGGCCAGAAACAAACAAACAGTGCATCATATCTATCTAAACTAAGCTATAAAATATACATTGTCTATAGTAATGTAATAATTTCCTTTTTTCGCTGTGAAAAACAAACTTCTACCACCAAAAAGATCAACAAATTTCTAAAGATGCAACTAACACAGCAGATTGTCTACTGAAATATTCAAATATGATGACTGAATGACAAGTTGGCATGTGTTGAAGCTTACTAATCTCTGATAAGCTACAAGTATGAGGCCTTCAACTATTGTGCTGGAATAAGCAAATTCCCCAACATACCTGCTGATGAAAGTTGTGCAGATTTGATGACTGGAGATTTCCCATTACTGTTTCTAGGCAGCGCAGCATCCTCTCCTGTACTTTCAGCCTCCTTACTTCTACATAATAATGAATAAGATAGCCCATCTTGTGGTACTTCCGATTGTTCATTCAAAATGTTACCATGCTCTGCGCTAAATAAGATACATGCTGACTCACGCATTGCTGAAAGTTCTGATGATCTTTGTGTTGGTTCAGAAGAAACCGTGCGAGCCAGATTAGTTTCAGAAGATTTATTGTGTGAGCTACAGGAAATATCTTTGTTCCTCGGGATACAGGCATTTGCAACAGCCTCATGTGATAAATCATCTATGGAATAACTTGGATGTGAATTGCAATAAAATGCTTCTTGGGCTGTCTCCGAGCCTAGTGAACCTTCTAGTAGATCATCCTTACTTTCAGAATTTACACCAACCATCGAGACAACAAGGGCAGTTTCACCATCATCTGCAACAGATACTGACACCCTCCCAGAAAATGATGCATCGGTAGATGTTCTATCAGAATCTCCATTGACGTTTTGCTTCAGGACAACCTCTGATTCATTTTTCGCTTCAATAGATACACATCTACAGAATTGGTAACTTCCTTATCACAAGCCCAGAGCAAAATAAAGATACTCCTACCAGCAAAGAGTGATCAAAGAGAAGAGTCAGATAGTATCAGTGTAAAATTACCTTGGGCACAACCACGAATCTTCAGATGTAGTTTCTGGATTAAAGCCCACACATATAGCATGATACCTGGCTTAAGGATCAAAGTAATTAGAAAACAGAACTGGTTAACAAGTCTCAACTAATAATGGACATATAGCATAATAATACAGTTATATATACCATAGATCACAGGAATCACAAGCAATTGATGTATCTAAAGCTGAATTATCCTCAGCTGCAACGAGTCCACTTCGAATTATGCAATCACCTCCATCCAAACAAACTACTGCCTGGAAATGGGGGAAAAAATAGCAAGCCACAGATCAACTTCGGGAGATAATGAATATGGGGGGGTTATCACTGTTTGAAAAGAAATTGATGAAATATAATATGAATATTGTTACTTCTGCATCTATATAGTATGATGGGAAAGATAATGTGTTGCTTTCGCCTGGATCATACCAATCATCATCACCACTGCACAATAACAAGGAAAACAAATAGGAGAAGTAATGAGCATGGCCTTTATTTTATTTGTTGCGCATTCTTTCAAAATAAATAAATGAAAGGCATCTTAAAATAAGAAATTTACAATCATGATGCTCATTACTCATGGACCAAATGATATGGCATGGATTCACAGGAAAATAAACTATTAGTACACACAAGCATATAAAAGTACACCAGCAATATTTTCCGCCTAACATGGTCAGGTGACTCAGTTGCCATCTTATAGTTAGTATACCTGACCAAAGGAAGGGCTCTCAATGGCGCCATGATTTAATGAATAAGAGTATTACTTTACCAAAGCTGATAATGGTTACATAACTTACAGGATGAAAGGCCCCAAAAATATGGCAGGAAGAAACCAATAATCTAGCTTATGAGGTGACAGGGGAACTACAGAGTAAACAACAACAAAATTGAACTAAGAGATGTTCAAACTGATGGTACACGACCTTCTGACCTTACCTTGTTAAAGGGTAATCGTCTTCAATAGTATCTCCAGTACCAGTACTATCATATACCTTCGATACAAAGAAAAAAATTATTACATTCCAATGCAGTTCTACCTCTTCAGGCACTGAGCCAAAAAAAATAAAAAATCCAAGATTGACAGCACTGAGATATGTTTTACTTACTGGAGTGGATGTTATATTCTGAAATTCAATTTTGCAGAGGGGGCAGCGATTTGTGATGGCAGACCAGTTGTCTATGCATGTATAGCAAAACCTGTTATGCGAAATAAAGTTATTTAATTATCACATTAGAGCTTTAAACAACTCATGTAGGACTCTGTGAACATTGATACAATATCGTTGCTTAGTGACTAGAAATCATATTTTTTAAACTTCCTCATGTACAGAAATCAATTCCGAAGGTGTTAGAGTGAGCAGTACTAGATAGAACATGTGAGGCTAAGAATCTAGTCAACAATGGTAATGTCAAATTAAAACTTGACCTTAAAGAACTTGAACTTAAAATGGGTAAGGGAAAGCATTTCAATTAAATAAGCAAGAAGGTGGACTAGAATACAAAATTATCAAATGAGGATGACTTGGACGGTGCATAACACCTAATATGCATTGACACTACACAGGTTTAGCCAACATATTTGCACAAAACGAAAAATAAGATTGTAACCTACAAAGTTCCCTAGCTGCACAATATTGACCCTCGAGACCTTAATGGTAAATATGAAGCTATGCACAAATGTTAGGAGGTGATGGAACAAAGTCAAAAATGCAGGATAGCTGTAAATCCGTGATTGAGCCATACCAGTGTTGGCAACCATCCAAAACTCCTCTATCGATAACAATATCTCTACAAATGCCGCAAATTTCATTCTCAGATGTATAATTTTCCTGCAAAAAACAGTTTGGATGGATGATCAAAGCAAGAAACATTTGGAACAAGAACTAGAGGTACAAAAAAGAGATAGCCCCTCCCTATAATGGCAAGCACGTATAACCACTAACTGATTATTGTTTGCATTTGCATACCCAGCCAAAATTAGTGTGGATTGTCATCACGAAAACCATTTCCAGCTCAGAAAATGGGGAACAGTTCCCATAATTCAAAAGGTTCGTCACTCTCATGCAGGCAGTGCTTTCCCATGTCATGGCCAAGAAACTAAAATGACACATTCTCATATTACATGAGAAGAGCTATGTAACCATATGAACACTATCTTTACTTACTCGAAGAGCACCATAGCAAAGGCGAACAGACCATCCACGAAATAATCGTTAGCAACTACTCGTACATATGAAAGGGAGTATCATCTCGTTGAGTCCCTTCCCTCAACTCATTCAGTAGTACCAGCAAGTACTTGTTTCGAGAAATACACCAGCAAAGCAAGCACTCGGTTTTTACCACAAGAACGGAATCGAAGGGACGCAATACCAGGTTATCCATCTCTTCCAGCGCTTCAGTCGGTTGCCCATCAACATCCATCTGCATCGGCATCGCTAATCAGCAGCAGATGCCGAGCTTTCTCCCCCAGCAGAACCCGCGGAAGAACCCTGCAGACCGAAGAACAGCGGCCATGAACCAGAATTACTCAAAGCACCGCGGCATGCGAGAGGTGGATGCAGTCTAGCGATACAAATTGGGGAAACTTGAACTCGATCAGCCCAGGATATTACCGCGGATAGGTAGCCAGCTGCGAGGGGAGCGGGGGATCAGGAGGAAGCTGGGCCGCTGGGGATCGGGGGCGCGTGGGCGTGCTCTCCGGGACAGTCCCTGCGCTTGCTAGGCGAGCACTTGCCCCGGCCCCCGACGGCGACGAGACACCGTGGGATCGCCGGTACTCACTCGTGCGAGGGAGACCTAGGCTGGGGTCGCTCAGCAGGCCGCAGCTCAGGCGCTGCACGCCCTCTCTTCCGGCCCAGGCGACCGCCCCGCGCTAGCTGGTTGGACTTGGGTCGGGAATCCCCATCAGGCAATCGAGCCACTGCGTATACGCAGCACGCACAGATCTGCACGAAATCTGAAGACATCGTGACCGTTGCTTAGAGTTACTTTTTTACAAGGCAAATTGCTTCTAGTTAGATTTTCTTTAGAATTTTTACTGTTGTGCATCACGAAGGTAGCATTACAGGATCCCCTCAAAAAAATGTAGCATTACAGGAAGAGAAAAGTCTATTTCAAACCTTAAATTCCTAGAGATATGACTGAATCCCAATTTGTTAAGCCCTAAAATTAGCACCGTTGGAATTGGTGAATCTTCACCAAAATATTCTTCCTCTCTGTTTGCGTTCTTGTTGGTGAGATTGGACCTGTGGTGTTCCTGGGTGGGATCGTATAATAATTCTCTTATTGTGTAAGTACGTTACTCTATAATTTTTGGGCTAGGTGATGTTCTAAGGTGTTGCAAATCTTGTTTGTGACTTTTGAAGAATCCATGTTATGGTGATTTTTAGAGTTTTATTTATAGGCTAGTTTTTTAACACAATACAGACTCAAGCGCACATACATACGCGCATACACTCATCCTATAAATGTACACACGCACCCTACCTCTATGAGCACCTTCGAGAGACTGAGCCGGCATATCATCTTGAGATTTACGAAGTCTCTCTTCCCACTGAGAGCGCATCGCGGAAAATTCTGAAATAAATTCAGGAATAATGCTAGCACCAGGACTTGAACCCTAGTGAGCTGGGGATACCACTGTCCCTCTAACCATCCAACAACAGGTTGATTCGCATTTATACGCTAGTTATTAGGGCTTCAAAGAGAAATTTGATATCAAGTACTTTTCTGTATGGAGAAAATGCCACAAAAATATTTTTAGATACATTAATATCTTATAAAAGTTTAGAGGGGTTCATCTTTTAGCCGACTTGACTTGACTAAAGTTTAGTTGCTTAGTAAGGCAAAATAATAAGTGCCCAGCCACCGCTTTCTCTCGAGAAAATAAGGCTAAGGTTCCTCCGCCTCCTGTCGACATTGGGTCCGCCTTGTCTCCGGTATCCTAAGGGCCATGAAGGTGCGGTGGACCCCGGCCCTTGTCGGTGGGAGGGATTTTGCTTTGTTTTAGGCATTTTTACGAGTACGTTTAGGGTTTGTGTCCTAGTGAGGAAGATGAGGCGGTGGTGGCTTTGATACGTCTCAAACGTATTTATAATTTTTTATTGTTAAATTAGATTATATTATCATTCTTACATACTTTGGCCATCATTTTATATTATTTTTCTATATTAACATATAAATCCAGCGCGCAGTGTCAGTCGTTGTTTTCTGCTTCTTTTTGGTTTTACATAAAATCGATACCTACGAAGATCCAAACATGACGAAACTTTTTGTTGATTTTTTTCTAGAACAACAGACCCTAGAAGCTTCGGGGGTGACCAAAAGATGGACCGGGGGCACAAGCCTAGGGGCGTGCCCTGGAGCAGGACGTGTTTGTGGGCCCCCTGCTGCTTTGTTTGCCCTAATATTTAGCTTATAAATTCACATATATTCCAAAATCCTCGGAGCAAGACCTAAAACAATTATTGCCAATGCAAGCCTCTATTCCGAAGCGATCTCATCTAGAGCCCTTTTCTGACACTCTGCCAGAGGAGGAAACCATCCATGGAGCCCTCTTCATCAACCTTGCTACCTCTGTGGTGATTTGTGAGTAGTTCATCCTCGGAGCTGAGGTTGTGTACTAGTAGTTATGTGTTTGATCTATCTCTATCTCCCTCACACATATTTTTTATTGAATCCGATCTTGATTGTATGATAAGCTTTATTAATAAAGTTGGATCTTATGATGTTCATCCTCCTCTATTTTTTTATGGTGAACTGAGTCTTCTCTTTGAAGTTTTTTTTATGTTGGATTGAATACTTCAGATTTGGGATCACTTGTTGCATGTCTAGTAATTAACTTGCGGATACATGTGGTGATATTGGGGTAATCTAGACATAAAAGGTTGAATGATATGTATAATATGGTGTTATCATAGTACGATCTTTAGAATTATTAGTGACACTTTGGGATGGTTCAATAGATTGATTGGAAAAGGACAACTTTGAGGTGGTTTGCTACCTATGTAATTTCATCCTACTTTCTTCGATGGAATAGAAGCTTTTGGATGATTCTTTGCTACACTTTGAGGGATTATCATGATGTTTAATTATGTTAGTGATGTCGAGAGATTGCACTAGCGGAGGTATAAATCCTAGGCCTTGTTTCCAAGCATTGAGACACTGTTTTACTCACTTTAATTATTTGTTACCTTGTTGTATCTATTTGTTTAGATTATAGAAACATATTTCTACCATCCATACTACACACCTATCATCATCTCTTCGCCGAACTAGTCCACATATGCAACTAAAATTGTATTAGGTGTGTGGGGGACACAAGAGATCACTTATATCATGTCTTCGATGAACTAGTGCACCTATACAACTGACAATTGTATTAAGTGTGGGGGGGACACAAGAAATAACTTGAATTTGATTGCAGGGCTGCTTGAGAGAGAATCACCTTCATCCTACACTTTTACGCGGATTGATAAACGTTATGTCATACACTTGAGGAAAATTTGCTACTGTCCTACGAAACACTGCGCTTGGAGGCCCAACAAAGTCTACAAGCATAAAGTTGCATAGTAGACATCTGGCTCCCTAAAGATGGAATACGGTTCTCAATGACCGAGTTCAGTGGATCTGTTTGGACCGAGTCTTCTTTCATGTGTCTACAAGTTGGACTCTTTCGATCTATACTTCTCTTCATCGGTGATGGTTGCTGCTCTTGTGTGCTAGTCCTATAGGGTCTTAGCACAACGACTTCCCTTCTATCTACCACGACATGTTTGGCCTGACTCCGGTGAGTGAGGCACAATGGCAGCGACGCGCCTTTGACTCGCTCTAGTACTTGTAGTCGCTGCTAGGTGGTATATGGACATGGATGTAATTTTTTTATTTCTGTGTTTGTACTGCCATGTCATGATGAATCGGAAGTTCCTCACAAAAAAAGGAAAAATAACTCAAATAAGCGTGAAAATTTTCTATTTGGCCCATGATTTTTCTTGCTTCAGTTTTGATTAGTGGCGTGTTACAACACGTAGGTTGAGACAGACCTCCTCCCAGAAAATGAATGTTCTTTCCGAGATTCCTACATCTAAAGAGTTCAGGAAACCCAGTCTTAAGATAGTCACTCTTTCCCAAGTGCCTTACTCTTCCATCACTAAGCCTTCAAGTAGGGACTGGTCCTACTTTAAGTACATCACTCAATTTTATCCAGAATGCGAAGTGGGCTCTCGCGATTGGTTAGGCCTAGTTGTTAGGGAATGTAGTAATTTCAAAAAAATTCCTATGCACACGCAAGATCATTGTGATGCATAGCAACGAGAGGGGAGAGTGTTGTCTACGTACCCTCGTAGACCATAAGCGGAAGCGTTATGACAACACGGTTGATGTAGTCGTATGTCTTCACGATCGACTGATCCTAGTACCGAAAGTACGACACCTCCGCGATCTGCACACATTCGGCTCGGTGATGTCCCACGAACTCTCGATCCAGCTGAGTGTCGAGGGAGAGCTTCGTCAGCACGACGGCGTGATGACGGTGATGATGACGCTACCGTCGCAGGGCTTCGCCTAAGCACTACGATGATATGACCGAGGTGGATTATGGTGGAAGGGGGCACCACACACGGCTAAGGGATCAATGATCAACTTGTGTGTCTATGGGGTGCCCCCTCCCCCGTATATAAAGGAGTGGAGGAGGGGAGAGGGCCGGCCTCCTAGGCGCGCCCAAGGGGGGAGTCCTACTCCCGGTGGGAGTAGGATTCCCCCTTCCCTAGTTGGAGTAGGAGAGGGAAGGAAGGGTGAGAAGGAGAGAAGGAAAGGGGGGCCTGCCCCCCTCCCAATTCGGATTGGGCTTGTGGGGGGGCGCTCCCACCTTGGCCGCCTCCTCCTCCTTTCCACTATGGCCCATTAAGGCCCATTGACTCCCCGGGGGGTTCCGGTAACCCCCCGGCACTCCGGTATCACTACAAAAAAAAAGACATCTGTGACATTTTGGGCCGAACGAATTTTTTTTTTCTGTCATACATATGACACTTCTATGACGATAATTGTGACAAAACCCGGTATCATCATAGATGTGGTGGGCTCCTACTTCTATGACAAAAAATCATGACAGAAAATGGGCTTTTCGTCCTGGGCGGGCCGGAGACGCAGCTGCATGACATTCTTTGGGCCGTCCATGACGGAAAAAACCGTGGTAGAAGCGAGGAGGAGGAAAATTTCGGGGAGTTTCCGGTTACGGTGGGAGGTCGGGGGCTGAGTGATACGCGTTTCTCTCGTACACGTACACGCGTGTGTGCGAGGCGTTGGCTCTAACTGAACCCGAGCGAGGCGTTGGGCTCTAACTGAACCCGAGCGATTGCACTGCAGGCTACGCATTACTGAACCCGAGCAATTGATCGATGGCTGTTAACTGAACCCGATCGAGCGATTCCTTCGCTACTGCTGCTAACTGAAGCCGGTCGATGCTGCCTCTGGGATGAACAGTGAGCGTTGCGGGGGGTTTGGATGAACAGTGAGCGGTGGCGTTGCCTCTGGATAAACAGGACCCCGTGGTGTGGTGGAGGGATGGATGAACAATAGACGGTGGAGGGGTGCCCGTGGAGGGGTGGTTGAACAGGGTCCCGTGGTGTGGAGGGCTGGATGAACAATAGACGGTGGAGGGGTGGTTGAACAATAGCCGTTGGAGTAGCGTGCGGTGGAGGCTGGATGAACAGGAGCCCGTGGAGGCTGGAGGAGGTCGATGGTAGCCCGTGGAGGCTGGAGGAGGTCGACGGTGGAGATGAACAGTATCCCGTGGAGTCCCGTTTTGCGGTACGCCACACCCCTCCCGATGAACAGGACCCCCGTTTCGACCGAGGAGGTCCGTTTTGCGGTACGCCACACCCCTCCTGATCAACAGGACCCCTGTTTCGACCGTAGGAGGTCTGTTTCCTCTGTTTTGCGGTACGCCACACCCCTCTCGATCAACAGGACCCCCGTTTCGACCGTAGGAGGTCCGTTTCCTCCGTTCTGCGATACGCCAGGCCTCGTTTCCATCGCCTGTTCTGTCCAAGCCCTCCCGATGAACACGACCATGCATTCCGTTCCGACCCAGCCGGTTGGCTCCCACGCGTTCCGCTGCCTCCCGATGAACACGACGCATTTTGTTGCCTCCCCATGAACACGGCGATGATGTTGTTTCTCCGTTTTGACCCAGCCATGTACACGAGCCCTGGCTGTACATATGCACGAGTAGGCGTTCGAGACCCCGCCCGTATGTACACATACGTGGCCGTATTTTCATTCTTGCACCCTGGCCGCTGTACGTACGTGTACATGCTACGTGCGCGCCTCTACTACGACACGTACGCGCCTCTACTACGACACGTGTGTGCCTCTACATCCACCAGTATATATGTACGTACACGTTCGCGACCAGAATGACAACGCTACGTACGCTTCGAACAGGTGGGTCCCGACTGTCAGGTACTTCCTTGCCTATGAGGATGTAGCTGGTGGGTCCCAGCAGTCAGGGGGCGAATCATTTTTTTTTTGCCCGGACGCACTTCCTTGCGTGCGAAGATGTAGCTGGTGGGTCCCAGCAATCAGGGGGAAACATTTTTTTCGCGAAATACAGTGGCCCGTCCGGTGGGTCCCAGCTGTCAGGTGGAGAATCATTATTTTCCGCGTAATAAGGAGGCACTTCCTTGTTGCGGCCGTGGACCCAGATGTCAGCCTCTCCACGTACAGTCCACGTCCGATGGAAGTCGTTCCTTGACCACGTTGACCATGCCGTGCCGAGAGCACCAGGGCGGTGGACGACGACGAGGCCTAGGAAGGGGACGACGGGGAGCCGGGAAGACACGGCAGTGGAAGCCCGCGCGGAGAGGAGTACGAGGGTTCACTGGTTCGACTGCGATGTGAGGCTACCGTCGCCGCAGGGTCTGGCCAGCGGTGGGAATAGTAGGGGGCGGTGAGGCCTCCGCGGCAGCACAGCCGGCCACAAGAGGCAGGAGCATGCGGCACGACCGGTGCTGCTTTGGGCGGCTGGAGCAAGAAGACCAGAGGTTGAAGAAGCACTACGGACGTTGGATGGACATCGTACGGTCACTGGAGCTAGAATCGTTCATATTGACTAAAGTTGACAAAGGCCCCATCCCAGTCAACTTAGTAGGCCCACAAGTCAGCCTCCCACCATGGTGGGTCCCAGCTAGTAGGGGGAGTATTCATTTTTTTGTGCGTAATAAGGAGGCACTTCTGGTGGGTCCGAGCTGACAGCGGGGGGAACGTTTTTTTTGTGAAATACGCTGGCCCGTCCGGTGGGTCCCAGCAGTCAGGGGGGAAACGTTTTTTTCGCGAAATAAGGTGGCCCGTCCGGTGGGTCCCTGCTGTCACGTGGAGGAATAATTATTTTGCGCGTAATAAGGAGGCACTTCCTTGCGGCCGCCTGGACCCAGCTGTCAGCCTCTCCACGTACAGTACTCTTCTGATGGAAGTCAGTCGTTGACCACATTGACCACGCCGCGCCGAGAGCACCAGGGCAGTGGTCTGGACGACAGCGAGGCCTAGGAAGGGGACGACGCGGAGCCGGGGAAGACGCAGCAGTGGAAGCCCACACGGAGAGGAGTACGAGGGTTCACTGGTTCGGCTGCGGTGTGAGGCTGCCATCGCTGCAGAATAACAGGGGGTGTGAGTGAGTAGAGGGATGATACGTCTTCAATGTGTCTATAATTTTTGATTGCTCCATGCTATATTATCTACTATTTTGGATGTTTATGGGCTTCATTATACACTTTTATATCATTTTTGGGACTAACCTATTAACCCAGAGCCCAGAGCCCAGTGCCAGTTTCTGTTTTTTCCTTGTTTTAGGGTTTCGAAGAAAAGGAAAACCAAACGGAGTCCAATTGACCTGAAACTTCACGGAACCCATTTTTGGAAGGAAAGAAGCCTAGAAGACTTGAAGTGCACGTAAGGGAAGCTTCGAGGAGGGCACGAGGTAGGGGGCGCGCCCACCCCCTGGGCGCGCCCTCCACCCTCGTGGGCCCCTCGTGGCCCCCCTGACGTACTTCTTCCACCTATATATCTCCATATACCCTAAAAACATCGAAGAGCAGAATAGATCGGGAGTTCCACCGCCAGAAGCCTCTGTAGCCACCGAAAACCAATCTAGACCCGTTCCGGCACCCTGCCGGAGGGGGCAATCCCTCTCCGGTGGCCATCTTCATCATCCCGGTGCTTTCCATGACGAGGAGGGAGTAGTTCTCCCTCGGGGCTGAGGGTATGTACCAGTAGCTATGTGTTTGATCTCTCTCTCTCTTGTGTTCTTGATTTGGCACGATCTTGATGTATCGCGAGCTTTGTTATTATAGTTGGATCTTATGTTTCTCCTCCCCCTCTACTCTCTTGTAATGAATTGAGTTTGCCCTTTAAAGTAATCTTATCGGATTGAATCTTTAAAGATTTGAGAACACTTGATGTATGTCTTGCCGTGCGTATCTGTGGTGACAATGGGATACCACGTGATTCACTTGATGTATGTTTTGGTGATCAACTTGCGGGTTCCGCCCATGAACCTATGCATAGGGGTTGGCACACGTTTTCGTCGTGATTCTCCGGTAGAAACTTTGGGGCACTCTATGAGGTCCTATGTGTTGGTTGAATAGATGAATCTGAGATTGTGTGATGCATATCGTATAATCATACCCACGGATACTTGAGGTGACATTGGAGTATCTAGGTGACATTAGGGTTTTGGTTGATTTGTGTCTTAAGGTGTTATTCTAGTACGAACTCTAGGGATGTTTGTGACACTTATAGGAATAGCCCAACGGATTGATTGGAAAGAATAACTTTGAGGTGGTTTCGTACCCTACCATAATCTCTTCGTTCGTTCTCTGCTATTAGTGACTTTGGTGTGACTCTTTGTTGCATGTTGAGGGATAGTTATGTGATCCAATTATGCTATTATTGTTGAGGGAACTTGCACTAACGAAAGTATGAACCCTAGGCCTTGTTTCAACGCATTGCAATATCGTTTATGCTCACTTTTATCATTCGTTACCTTGCTGTTTTTATATTTTCAGATTACAAAAACTACTATCTACCATCCATATACCACTTGTATCACCATCTCTTCGCCGCACTAGTGCACCTATACAATTTACCATTGTATTGGGTGTGTTGGGGACACAAGAGACTCTTTGTTATTTGGTTGCAGGGTTGCTTGAGAGAGACCATCTTCATCCTACGCCTCCTATGTATTGATAAACCTTAGGTCATCCACTTGAGGGAAATTTGCTACTGTCCTACAAACCTCTACACTTGGAGGCCCAACAACGTCTACAAGAATAAGGTTGTGTAGTAGACATCAAGCTCTTTTCTGGCACCGTTGCCGGGGAGGTTAGCGCTTGAAGGTATATCTTTAGATCTTGCAATCGAGTCTTTTAGTTTCTTGTTTTTATCACTAGTTTAGTTTTCCTCATACGCTCCACCTTTTTAATATCTTTCGTGAGTATGATAGAAAGGATAATTGTGCTCAAGTGCTAGAAGAAGAAATCAATAAAATGTTTGGCACTAAATATTTGAATGATGAGCATGATTGCAATGTTGTTAGTATGAATTCCTTGAATATCCATGATGCTAATGATATGCAAAGCCACAAGCTTGGGGAAGCTATGTTTGATGAAGATGATATTTTTTGTCCCCCAAGTTTTGATGAGCAAATTTATTATGATGAAAGCATGCCTCCTATCTATGATGATTATTGTGATGACACATATGCTTTAAAGAATAATAATAACAATGAAACTTGTCATCTTGATTTCAATTTTCAATCCCATGATAGTTACTTTGTTGAGTTTGCTCCCACTACTATTAGTGAGAAGAATTTTTCTTATGTGGAGAGTAATAAAATTTATATGCTTGTAGATCATGAAAAGAATGCTGTATGTGATAGTTATATTGTTGAATTCATTCATGATGCTACTGAAAATTATTATGAGGGAGGAATATATGCTTGTAGGAATTGCAATAATATCAAGTTTCCTCTCTATGTGCTCAAAATTTTGAAGTTATGCTTGTTTTACCTTCCTATGCAAGTTGATTCTTGTTTCCACAAGTTGTTTGCTCACAAAATCCCTATGCATAGGAAGTATGTTAGACTTAAATGTGCTAGTCATATTCTTCATGATGCTCCCTTTATGTTTCAATTCTTATCTTTTATGTGAGCATCATTGAAATCATCATGCCTAGCTAGGGGCGTTAAACGATAGCGCTTGTTGGGAGGCAACCCAATTTTAATTTTGTTCCTTGCTTTTTGCTCCTGTTTAGTAATAAATAATTCATCTAGACTCTGTTTAGATGTGGTTTTATGTGTTTAATTAGTGTTTGTGCCAAGTAGAACCGTTGGGAAGACTTGAGAAAAGTCTTGTTGATCTTGCTGTAAAAAACAGAAACTTTAGCGCTCACGAGAATTGCTGCCATTTTTATTTGGAGAGTGCTATTTAGTTAATTCTTTTTTCAGATGATTAATAGATAAATTACTCAGGTCCAACAATTTATTTGAGAATTTTATGAGTTCCATAAGTATACGTTTGATCCAGATTACTACAGACTGTTCTGTTTTTGACAGATTCTGTTTTTCATGTGTTGTTTACTTATTTTGATGAATCTATGGCTAGTAAAATAGTTTATAAACCATCGAGAAGTTGAAATAAAGTAGGTTTAACACCAATATAAATAAAGAATGAGTTCATTATAGTACCTTGAAGTGGTGATTTATTTTCTTATACTAGCGGAGCTTACGAGTTTTCTGTTAAGTTTTGTGTTGTGAAGTTTTCAAGTTTTGGGTAAGGATTCGATGGAGTATGGAATAAGGAGTGGCAAGAGCCTAATCTTGGGGATTCCCAAGTCACCCCAAGGTAATATTCAAGGATATCCAAGAGCCTAAGCTTGGGGATGCCCCGGAAGGCATCCCCTCTTTCGTCTTCGTTCATCGGTAACTTTACTTGGAGCTATATTTTTATTCGCCGCATGATATGTGTTTTGCTTGGAGTGTCATTTTATTTTGATTTGCTTGCTGTTTGAATAAAATACCAAGATCTGAAATTCTTAAATGTTAGAGAGTCTTCACATAGTTGCATAATTATCCGACTACTCATTGATCTTCACTTACATCTTTCGGAGTAGTGTGTTATTGCTCTAGTGCTTCACTTATATCTTTTAGAGCACGGTGGTGGTTTTGTTTTATAGAAAATATTATTATCTCATGCTTCACTTATATTATTTTGAGAGTCTTAAATAGCATGGTAATTTGCTTAAAATCCTAATATGCGAGGTATTCAAGATTAGTAAAATTTTCTTATGAGTGTGTTGAATACTAAGAGAAGTTTGATGCTTGACGATTGTTTTGAGATATGGAGGTAATAATATCAAAGTGGTGCTAGTTGAGTAGTTGTGAAATCGAGAAATGCTTGTGTTGAAGTTTGCAAGTCCCGTAGCATGCACGTATGGTAAACATTATGTAACAAATTTGAAACATGAGGTGTTATTTGATTGTCTTCCTTATGAGTGGCGGTCGGGGACGAGCGATGGTCTTTTCCTACCAATCTATCCCCCTAGGAGCATCGCGTAGTGCCGAGGTTTTTGATGACTTGTAGATTTTTGCAATAAGTATGTGAGTTCTTTATGACTAATGTTGAGTCCATGGATTATACGCACTCTCACCCTTCCATCCTTGCTAGCCTCTTCGCTACTGTGCATTGCCTTTTCTCACATTGAGAGTTGGTGCAAACTTCGCCGGTGCATCCAAACCCCGTGATATGATATGCTCTTTCACACATAAACCTCCTTATATCTTCCTCAAAACAACCACCATACCTACCTATTATGGCATTTCCATAGCCATTTCGAGATATATTGCCATGCAACTTTCCACCATTCCCTTTATCATGACACATTCATCATTGTCATATTGCTTAGCATGATCATGAAGTTGACATAGTATTTGTGGCAAAGCCACCATTCATAATTCTTTCATACATGTCACTCATGCATCATCGCAATCTCGGTACCCCGCTGGAGGCATTCATATAGAGTCATACTTTGTTCTAGTATCGAGTTGTAATCATTGAGTTGTAAATAAATAGAAGTGTGACGATCATCATTTTTTAGAGCATTGTCCCAAGTGAGGAATAAAAAAAAAGAGAAATGCCATAAAAAGGAGAAGGCCCAAAAAAAGGAGAAAGGCCATAAAAAGAGAAGGCCCCAAAAAATGAAAAAAATGAAAATGAGAGAAAAAGAGAGAAGGGACAATGCTACTATCCTTTGCCACACTTGTGCTTCAAAGTAGCACCGTAATCTTCATGATAGAGAGTCTCTTGTTTTGTCACTTTCATATACTAGCGGGAATTTTTCATTATAGAACTTGGCTTGTATATTCCAACAATGGGCTTCCTCAAGTGCCCTAGGTCTTCGTGAGCAAGCAAGTTGGATGCACACCCACTGGTTTCTTTAGTTGAGCTTTCATGCATTTATAGCTCTAGTGCATCCGTTGCATGGCAATCCCTACTCCTTGCATTGACATCAATCGGTGGGCATCTCCATAGCCCATTGATTAGCCTCGTTGATGTGAGACTTTCTCCTTTTTGTCTTCTCCACATAACCCCCTTCATTAGATTCTATTCCACCCATAGTGTTATGTCCATGGCTCGCGCTCATATATTGCGTGAAGGTTTATGAGTTTGAGATTACTAAAGTACGAAACAATTCCTTGGCTTGTCATCGGGGTTGTGCATGATGAGAGCATTCTTGTGTGACGAAAATGGAGCATGACTAAACTATATGATTTTGTAGGGATGAACTTTCTTTGGCCATGATATTTTGAGAAGACATAATTGCTTAGTTAGTTTGCTTGAAGTATTATTATTTCTATGTCAATATGAACTTTTGTCTTGAATCTTATGGATCTGAATATTCATACCACAATTAAGAAGAATCACATTGAAATTATGCCAAGTAGCACTCCGCATCAAAAATTCTGTTTTTATCATTTACCTACTCGAGGACGAGCATGAATTAAGCTTGGGGATGCTTGATACATCTCCAACGTATCTATAATTTTTGATTGCTCCATGCTATGTTATCTACTGTTTTGGGCAACATTGGGCTTTATTATCCACTTTTATATCATTTTTGGGACTAACCTATTAACCCAGAGCCCAGTGCCAGTTTCTGTTTTTACCTTGTTTTAGGGTTTCGAAGAAAAGGAAAACCAAACGGAGTCCAATTGACCTGAAACTTCACGGAACCCATTTTTGGAAGGAAAGAAGCCCAGAAGACTTGAAGTGCACGTAGGGAAGCTTCGAGGAGGCCACGAGGTAGGGGCGCGCCCTCCACCCTCGTGGCCCCCCTAACGTACTTCTTCCGCCTATATATCTCCATATACCCTAAAAACATCGGAGAGCAGAATAGATCGCGAGTTTCGTTGCCAGAAGCCTCTGTTGCCACCGAAAACCAATCTAGACCCGTTCCGGTACCCTACCGGAGGGGGCAATCCCTCTTCGGTGGCCATCTTCATCATCCCGGTGCTCTCCATGACGAGGAGGGAGTAGTTCTCCCTCGGGGCTGAGGGTATGTACCAGTAGCTATGTGTTTGATCTCTCTCTCTCTCTCTCTCGTGTTCTTGATTTGGCACGATCTTGATGTATCGTGAGCTTTGTTAATATAGTTGGATCTTATGTTTCTCCTCCCCCTCTACTCTCTTGTAATGAATTGAGTTTCCCCTTTGAAGTTATCTTATCGAATTGAGTCTTTAAAGATTTGAGAACACTTGATGCATGTCTTGTTGTGCATATCTGTGGTGACAATGGGATACCACGTGATTCACTTGATATATGTTTTGGTGATCAACTTGCGGGTTCCGCCCATGAACCTATGCATAGGGGTTGGCACACGTTTTCGTCGTGATTCTCTGGTAGAAACTTTGGGGCACTCTATGAGGTTCTATGTGTTGGTTGAATAGATGAATCTGAGATTGTGTGATGCATATTGTATAATCATACCCACTGATACTTGAGGTGACATTGGAGTATCTAGGTGACATTAGGGTTTTGGTTGATTTGTGTCTTAAGGTGTTATTCTAGTACGAACTCTAGGGCTGTTTGTGACACTTATAGGAATAGCCCAACGGATTGATTGGAAAGAATAACTTTGAGGTGGTTTCGTACCCTACCGTAATCTCTTAGTTCGTTCTCCGCTATTAGTGACTTTGGAGTGACTCTTTGTTGCATGTTGAGGGATGGTTATGTGATCCAATTATGTTATAATTGTTGAAGGAACTTACACTATTAGGCCTTGTTTCCACGCATTGCAATACCGTTTACGCTCACTTTTATTATTAGTTACCTTGCTGTTTTTATATTTTCAGATTACAAAAACTATTATCTACTATCCATATTGCACTTGTATCCCCATCTCTTCGCCAAACTAGTGCACCTATACAATTTACCATTGTATAGGGTGTGTTGGGGACACAAGAGACTCTTTGTTATTTGGTTGCAGGGTTGCTTGAGAGAGACCATATTCATCCTACGCCTCCTACGGATTGATAAACCTTAGGCCATCCACTTGAGGGAAATTTGCTACTGTCCTACAAACCTATACACTTGGAGGCCCAACAACGTCTACAAGAAGAAGGTTGTGTAGTAGACATCAAGGGATGACCTGGCCAGCGGTGGGAGTAGTACGGGGCGGTGAGGCCGCCGCGGCATCACAACCAGACACGGGAGGCCGGAGCACGCGACACGACCGGCGCTGCTTTGGGCGGCTAGAGCAAGAAGACCAGAGGTTGAAGAAGCACTACGGCCGTTGGATGGACATCGTACGATCAGTGCAGCTAGAATCGTTTATATTGACTAAGTTGACAAAGCATACCCGTCAACTTAGTAGGCCCACAACTTGGATTTGGCAGAGAACATATAGCCCATTTGCGATTTGTAAGAATGTAAAACCCATTTTTTAATTCTAATGGAATTTACTACAACCCATTTACAGTTTGTTAAAAGTACAACCCAACTTCTAGCTAGTACAATGATTAATAATTTCAAACAACCGCTCAAAACAGAATTAAAAAAAATCCACATTTTGATGGGATCCGAAATATTTTTATCCGAAATTTCTAGTCAGGTCAAATATAATTTCAAAATAAAGTTGTATTACGTTGAAATCCAACGAAATATTGTGCGCGCAACAAGTAATGAAATTAAAAATTTCAAATTCCAAAAATAATATATTTTCAAACTAATTACGTGTTTGGTGCATAATAACTGTCCAGTTATTATAATTACATCACATTTATTATTTCTTAAAGTCCATTTTCTTGTTAAGCCTAATGCATACCTCCTAGGAAAGTTTGCAGCCCAGCGGGGCGGAGAATAACAAGTTGACTCGGATATTGTGTACAACTGTCGGCCCAGTTGCATTGCTGATGTTGAAAAAAGGCCTGTGTAGTACAGTACAACCTAACATGGTTACTCAGCCCACATTCAGCGACGCCGGAAAGGCCCAAACAAGGCTTCTGTACAACCTTTTGAAGTCACTGAGCTCAACTAATAACTTAAGAAAAAAGTTAGATTACAGTGGAACCTAATTAAAAGTTGTCACGAGCAAATAAATAATTCAATGGGTCCCACTTGTGCGTCTGCGTGTGTGTGTGCGTGTGTGTGAGAGAGAGAGAGAGAGAGAGACTCGTCGGTCGATGCTCGTAAATACATATTTTAGCCATATGCATTGCCGATGCTCAGTAAAAACCTATATAGTTGACACAATCATATAGAACATCATAGCACACTGAACTTGCATACAAAAATTTCACGCAGGCGGCACAATCAGGATGGAAGCAGTGGATCGCTATGGGAAGGGCTATGTTGAAACCAACGAAGTCGTACATAACGGTTCATCGTCTTTATCAATGACGGGGAAATATCTTAAATGTTGTGCAAAGAAAACAGACAGACAACACAATAAGTTCTGCTAGCACATTAAGTTGACGTAAAGCCCTTTCTAAAAAAAGTCCAGGTACAAAATTAGAACAGGTCACAATCAAATGTACTGGCATATCAGTGCTTCACACCCATAGCTCGGATTTAACTAGTACTCCCTCTGTTCGGGAAAAGTTGTCCACAGGGCAGTGTATTTGTTTTTTTGCAAAAAACCCATAGAGTTTTAAACATGTCACAAAGAAGTCCATCTCCTTCCTTCCTCCTCCCCCGTCACCCGCGCCTTGCAGCCATCGCCGGCTACCCACCTGCACCGCCGCCCGCTAGATCTGCGCCGCGACCAACACCAGAACCGTGGCCCAGCCCGCGACCAACAACAGCGCCGCCGCCCGCTTGCACCTGCACCGTGGCTTACCACCTGCACAGCCCGCCGTGAAGGCGACCTGCGCCGGCGCCCTCCTCGAGCTATGCTGCCAGCCCCGTTGAAGGCCACCGCCCACGTTCGCCCACCTTCGCCGCCCACCTGCGCCTCCGATTTCGTCCGCTTCGGCCGCCGGTGCCGTGGACAATTCCGGCCACTCCCGCCTCTCATGCTGCTACTGGTGGACGACGCCGGCGCCGTGGACCTCTGATGCTGCTTTTGCCTTTTCCCCTGCCTCGCCTTTGCTGCCACTCCCGCCTGTGCTGGTGAGTCTGCCCCGCTCACCTCTGCTATTGCTGCTGTTTAATTTGTTGTTATGAGTCTGAATTTGCTGTTCTCAGTACAGGCGGAGAAAATTCAGTCAGGGGATACAAAGCTAGGGAAATAATCTAGGACAAAGGTTGTACACTGCTGCTAAATGATGAACATATTATAGTGAAAATTTAGTTTGATGCCATCAAATTCATTGAGTAATACTCTTGGCATTCTTGGAGATCTGCTAGTTTTTGGAAGTTTTCTTGCTACAGTTAACTGAAAATGTTCAGTGTTCCAATACTGTAGAGAAACTACAGTGCCTGTAATTCAGTTATGACTCCTTTACTGAAACTATAGTGTTTGCTAAAACTGAGATGTAAACTAAAGGAGTTTGTGATTTGCAGAAGTTGTAGCATACTCCAACAAGTGATAAATGCACTCAAAAGTTCACTGAGAAAATGCAGAGGCTGCTCACTTGTTACTGAAAGTTTTCTGGAGTGATAAATGCACGCAAAAGAAGTTCAGTTAACTGTTACTGCTGCTGTATGAATTCCAACCAGGTCAATTTGTTGTCAATTACTTTGTAATACTCAACCAGGTTTATGCAAAATGAAGATCAACCATGTTTATTTGGATTTATTTGAATCATTTGAATTTATTTGCTTTATTTGGATTTATACACCATTTGTCCAATTGCAAACATACCTAAAGTTTCCAATTGTCCAATTTCATTCATCCATTTTACAGAGAGCTAAGCATAGCCATGACTCTTCCCTAAATATTCCTGTAGAATCAATTCAAGCAGCACAAAACTGAAAACTGAAAACTGCCACAACCCCTTAACTAAGAGTTGATAAAAACATGTCCCTAAAATTGGAATTATTTGAATTAGCTAGGTTTATTCTTCTTCATATACAGAAAAAGATGAATATTGTTCGTCTACTAGTTACTTCAAATTTAGAACTGAATAAACACTTGTCATCTTCAGTAAACACTTGTAAATCTAGAGTGGTTTTAAACTTAGAGTGCACCAAGTACTAATATCCTTTGCCAGGCTACACACCATCTACTTGGAGTAGACAGCAAGATTCATAGAGACATGCACGCTTCAATAGACTTGTGAAATGCTAGCAAAGTGATAAGTAAAAACTTGGATGTTCTCAGAAATATAGCACCAGAGGACATTAAGTGAACTGGCTTGTATGCTAAAGGCAAGGAAATGCCACCTTCTTTTCTTCTTCGAGCAGTTGATGAACTGGCCTGTATGCTGCAGCTACACATAGGTTCTGCAGAAAATGCACCAAAAGAGTTACACACAGGTGAAGTAAGTGGAAAGCAACATTTAATCTCCACTTCTTTTCTTTTGGTAGTGAAATTCAATCTGAATTTTGTAAGCACAGAAAATGCACCAATACTGAACATTTATTCCCACCTCCACCAGCATCTTGTCAGTTTCAACAGTGTGTGTATGGAGTAGTTTTGACGGCAGTATAATTGTGCATCATGTAAACATTATGAGAATGATTAAGGGTTCAGCAATCAGATTATAATTATGACCAGAACAGAGGAACAAATATCATGGTTAGTTTTATGTAAAAAAATCAGAAATGGAGTTACTCACTTGAAGTTACTATAGTTACTCACTTGAACTTACTGTAGTAGTGACCAAAATTCAGAAAAGTTACTAAACAGCAGAAGTAGTGGCCAAAATTCAATGTACTAAAAAGATTCTACACTAAATATACAGTGTTATCCATGTTCTGTATCCAGGACATTTTTTATCTGTTTGCATGCATAGGTCCCACCTATCAGGAAGGATGGGTACGTACACGAACAGGTACGACTCATCAGTCTACCCGCATAGCCTTTTCGTTTAGTC
Source organism: Triticum aestivum (assembly GCF_018294505.1). Classification (NCBI taxonomy): domain Eukaryota; kingdom Viridiplantae; phylum Streptophyta; class Magnoliopsida; order Poales; family Poaceae; genus Triticum; species Triticum aestivum. The sequence goes on from NC_057800.1 coordinate 527,499,597, forward strand.
TACCTAGCCGTCTAATCAACTGCCTGCACGCCACTTCTCCCATTTACTTCTCCATCGGGAACCGATTCTCCTCGGCTTCTTCACCCCCCCTTCGTCTTCATTTGCATCCAAACCCCACTGCGTTCACATTGTTTTAACCTCTTTAAATAATCATCTACTACTTCAGTTAGACTAGCCATCTAACCCTAATTCTCCATACCATAGCCCTCCGTTCCAGTGGTTCCAAATGGCGGAAGAGATCGAGATGCAGGTTTTTAGCGTCCAACATGTCCTCGTCGAAGGCTTGATGTGCATAGTTGCCACCGTCACCGTCCACCCAAGGGTTGTTCGGCAGTGGATCAACAAAGTATCCAACTCCCTCGAAAAGGTAGAGACGAGGGTCATCGGTCTTGACGCAGAGTACACGGAGCGTGCCCCCGGGAAGATCCAGTGCACCGCCGTCCTTCAGCTGTGCCACGAAGATGATGTTTTGGTGTACCACATCATACACTCTCCCTCCATACCACGTGAGCTTCACGATTACTTGTCTCAGGAGGACGTATACTTCTGTGGGGCAGCCATCAGAGGGGACAAACAGAAGCTGAAGTTGTACAACCTTGATTTGAAAAGCATCGCTGACCTACAAACCAGAATCAAAATTCCTGTAGAAGATTGTGATAAACAGACACCATCCCAATTCGACGTAGCAAATTTTGCGCTCGGTACAAATCTTTAGAAGGGTGATGAGATGGTGGCATTAAGGTCGTCTGGATGGGAGAATTATCCCTTGATGTACGAGCGGATAAAATATGTTGCCCTCGATGCCCGTGTGAGTTTCGAGATAGCTGCAAGGTCCAAAGAGCTTGTTGCGAAGCCGTCTCCTACAGAGAATGAGAAGAAGAAGAAGAAGAAGAAGAAGAAGAAGAAGAAGAAGAAGAAGAAGAAGAAGAAGAAGAACAAGAACAAGAAGAAGAAGAAGAAGAAGAAGAAGAAAAGGCTGCACCAGCAGGATGGCATTATGGATGGATGAACTATTTCCTCTCTTGTAAAAAAAATTATTCCCTCTCGGTGTATATTGATATAGATGGACTATTTCGATGGTGTGCATGTCTTTGGAACAGAGTAGTAGCGTGGGTCCGCTTGACTATAAGGAACCATTTATCCGCATATATAGCTGATACATCTCCAACGTATCTGTAATTTTTGATTGCTCCATGCTATGTTATCTACTGTTTTGGGCAATATTGGGCTTTATTATCCACTTTTATATTATTTTTGGGACTAACCTATTAACCGGAGGCCCAGCCCAGAATTGCTGTTTTTTGCCTATTTCAGTGTTTCGAAGAAAAGGAATATCAAACGGAGTCGAAACGGAACAAAATCAACTGGAGAAGTTATTTTTGGAAGGAAAGCTACCGGATGGACTTGGACACCACGTCAGGAGCCAAGGGAGGTGCTCACGAGGGTGGGGGGTGCGCCCCCTGCCTCATGGGGCCCCCGTAGCTCCACCGACGTACTTCCTACACCCATACATACTCACGTGCCCTAAAACTTCCAGAACAGACAATAGATCGGGAGTTCCGCTGCCAGAAGCCTCCGTAGCCACCGAAAACCAATCTAGACCTGTTCCGGCACCCTGCCGGACGGGGGAATCCCTCTCCGGTGGCCATCTTCATCATCCTGGTGCTCTCCATGACAAGGAGGGAGTAGTTCTCCCTCGGGGCTGAGGGTATGTACTAGTAGCTATGTGTTTGATCTCTCTCTCTCTCTCTCTCGTGTTCTTGATTTGGCACGATCTTGATGTATCGCGAGCTTTGCTATTATAGTTGGATCCTATGTTTCTCCTCCCCCTCTTCTCTCTTGTAATGAATTGAGTTTCCCCTTTGAAGTAATCTTATCGGATTGAATCTTTAAAGATTTGAGAACACTTGATGCATGTCTTGCCGTGCGTATCTGTGGTGACAATGGGATACCACGTGATTCACTTGATATATGTTTTGGTGATCAACTTGCGGGTTCCGCCCATGAACCTATGCATAGGGGTTGGCACACGTTTTCGTCGTGATTCTCCGGTAGAACTTTGGGGCACTCTTTGAGGTCCTTTGTGTTGGCTGAATAGATGAATCTGAGATTGTGTGACGCATATCATATAATCATACCCACGGATACTTGAGGTGACATTGGTGTATCTAGGTGACATTAGGGTTTTGGTTGATTTGTGTCTTAAGGTGTTATTCTAGTACGAACTCTAGGGCTGTTTGTGACACTTATAGGAATAGCCCAATGGATTGATTGGAAAGAATAACTTTGAGGTGGTTTCGTACCCTACCATAATCTCTTCGTTCGTTCTCCGATATTAGTGACTTTGGAGTGACTCTTTGTTGCATGTTGAGGGATGGTTATGTGATCCAATTATGTTATAAGTGTTGAGGGAACTTACACTAGTGAAAGTATGAACCCTAGGCCTTATTTCCACGCATTGCAATACCGTTTACGCTCACTTTTATCATTAGTTACCTTGCTTTTTTTATATTTTCAGATTACAAAAACTATTATCTACTATCCATATTGCACTTGTATCCCCATCTCTTCGCCAAACTAGTGCACCTATACAATTTACCATTGTATTGGGTGTGTTGGGGACACAAGAGACTCTTTGTTATTTGGTTGCAGGGTTGCTTGAGAGAGACCATCTTCATCCTATGCCTCCTACGGATTGATAAACCTTGGGTCATCCACTTGAGGGAAATTTTCTACTGTCCTACAAACCTCTGCACTTGGAGGCCCAACAACATCTACAAGAAGAAGGTTGTGTAGTAGACGTCAAGCTCTTTTCTGGCATCGTTGCCGGGGAGGTGAGTGCTTGAAGGTATATCTTTAGATCTTGCAATAGAATCTTTTTGTTTCTTGTTTTAGCACTAGTCTAGTTTATAAAAGAAAACTACAAAAATATGGAATTGAGTTTGCCTCATACGCTTCATCTTTTTAATATCTTTCGTGAGTATGATGGAAAGGAAAATTGTGCCAAAGTGTTAGAAGAAGAATGAATTAAAATGTTTGGCACTAAATATTTGAATGATGAGCATGATTTCAATGTTGTTAGTATGAATTCCTTGAATATCCATGATGCTAATGATATGCAAAGCCACAAGCTTGGGGAAGCTATGTTTGATGAAGATGATATTTTTTGCCCCCCAGCTTTGATGAGCAAATTTACTTTGATGAAAGCATGCCTCCTATCTATGATGATTATTGTGATGACACATATGCTTTAAAGAATAATGATAACCATGAAACTTGTCATCTTGATCTTAATTTTCAATCACATGATAGTTATTTTGTTGAGTTTGCTCCCACTATTATTCATGAGAAGAATTTTGCTTGTGTGGAGAGTAGTAAATTTTCTATGCTTGTAGATCATGAAAAGAATGCTTTAGGTGTTGGTTATATTGTTGAATTCATTCATGATGCTACTGAAAATTATTATGAGGGAGGAATATATGCTTGTAGGAATTGCAATAATATCAAGTTTCCTCTCTATGTGCTTAAAATTTTGAAGTTATGCTTGTTTTGCCTTCCTATACTAGTTGATTATTGTTCCCATAAGTTGTTTGCTCACAAATTCCCTATGCATAGGAAGTATGTTAGGCTTAAATGTGCTAGTCATATTCTTCATGATGCTCTCTTTATGTTTCAATTCTTATCTTTTATGTGAGCATCATTGAAATCATCATGCCTAGCTAGAGGCGTTAAACGATAGCGCTTGTTGGGAGGCAACCCAACTTTATTTTTGTTCCTTGCTTTTTGTTCCTGTTTAGTAATAAATAATTCATATAGCCTCTGTTTAGATGTGGTTTTATGCTTTTAATTAATGTTCGTGCCAAGTAGAACCTTTGGGAAGACTTGGGGAGAGTCTTGTTGATCATGCTGTAAAAAACAGAAACTTTAGCGCTCACGAGAATTGCTGCCATGTTTATTTGGAGAGTGATATTTAGTTAATTCTTTTTTGCAGATGATTAATAGATAAATTACACAGTTCCATCAATTTATTTGAGAATTTTATGAGTTCCAGAAGTATACGTTTGATCCAGATTATTATAGATTGTTCTGTTTTTGACAGATTCTGTTTTTCATGTGTTGTTTACTTATTTTGATGAATTTATGGCTAGTAAAATAGTTTATAAACCATATAGAAGTTGGAATACAGTAGGTTTAACACCAATATAAATAAATAATGAGTTCACAACAGTATCTAAGTGGTGATTTATTTTCTTATACTAACGGAGCTTACGAGTTTTCTGTTAAGTTTTGTGTTGTGAAGTTTTCAAGTTTTGGGTAAAGATTCGATGGACTATGGAATAAGGAGTGGCAAGAGCCTAAGCTTGGGGATTCCCAAGGCACCCCAAGGTAATATTCAAGGACAACCAAGAGCCTAAGCTTGGGGATGCCCCGGAAGGCATCCCCTCTTTCGTCTCCGTTCATCGGTAACTTTACTTGGAGCTATATTTTTATTTACCACATGATATGTGTTTTGCTTGGAGCGTCAATTTATTTTGTTAGTATTTGCTTGCTGTTATTTATAACAATGTTCTGCATATTTTATTTCAATAAAAGTGGCATTGATAGTCTTTACTATGCCTATTTTAGAAGTCCACATGCTGCTGTTTGAAAACAGAAAGTTTACCTATGTTGCAATAATTCCCTAGAAAAGTAAGAATGTGATAAAATGATGAAACCTTTTGCATATTAAGATCTGATAAATTTACTACAGTGGGAATTTTCTTTAATAATTTTTGGAGCTAAGGAAGTATGGATGTTGCTGCATTCTTTACGGATTGTCCTGTTTAGGCAGATTGCTGTTATGTTTGCATTGTTTGCATATGTTTGCTTCTTTAATGATTCTATTTGAGGATAGGACTATTAAATATGCAGAGGCATTTAGTATGCAATGTTTAATAATAAATTTAGTGATTTGCTACAGTAGAGTATGATAAGGTTTTTGCAATGGTTTATACTAACTTATCTCACGAGTCCTTGTTGAGTTTTGTGTGGATGAAGCTTTTGAGATTTAGGGAGATCGTGATATGAGAGGAATTAAGGAGACACAAAAGCTCAAGCTTGGCGATGCCCAAGGCATCCCAAGATAATATTTCAAGAAGTCTCAAGCGTCTAAGCTTGGGGATGCCCCGGTTGGCATCCCACCTTTCTTCTTCAACAACTATCGGTTAGTGTCGGTTGATCCTAAGTTTTTGCTTCTTCACATGATGTTTGCTATTCTTAGATGTCATTTTATTTTGCTTTGTTTGCTGTTTGAATAAAATACCAAGATCTGAATTATTAAATGTTAGAGAGTCTTCACATAGTTGCATAATTATTCGACTACTCATTGATCTTCACTTACATCTTTCGGAGTAGTGTGTTATTGCTCTAGTGCTTCACTTATATCTTTTAGAGCATGGTGGTAGTTTTATTTTGAAGAAATAGATGAACTCTCATGCTTAACTTATATTATTTTGAGAGTCTTAAATAGCATGGTAATTTGCTTAAATAATCATAACATGCTAGGCATCCAAGAATAGTAAAAACTTTCATATAGAGTATTGAATACTAAGAGAAGTTTGATGCTTGATGATTGTTTTGAGATATGCAGATAATAATATCAAAGTCGTGCTAGTTGAGTAGTTGTGAATTTGAGAAGTGCTTGTGTTGAAGTTTGCAAGTCCCGTAGCATGCACGTATGGTAAATGTTGTGTAACAAATTTGAAACCTGAGGTGTTATTTGATTGTCCTCCTTATGAGTGGCGGTCGGGGACGAGCGATGGTCTTTTCCTACCAATCTATCCCCCTAGGAGCATGCGCATAGTGCCGATGTTTTTGATGACTTGTAGATTTTTGCAATAAGTATGTGAGTTCTTTATGACTAATGTTGAGTCCATGGATTATACGTACTCTCACCCTTCCATCCTTGCTAGCCTCTTCGGTACCGTGCATTGCCCTTTCTCACATTGAGAGTTGGCGCAAACTTTGCAGGTGCATCCAAACCCCGTGATATGATACACTCTATCACACATAAACCTCCTTATATCTTCCTTAAAACAGCCACCATACCTACCTATTATGGCATTTCCATAGCCATTCCGAGATATATTGCCATGCAACTTTCCACCATTCTGTTCCTCATGACACATTCATTATTGTCATATTGCTTAGCATGATCATGTAGTTGACATAGTATTTGTGGCAAAGCCACCGTTCATAATTCTTTCATACATGTCACTCTTGATTCATTGCATATCCCGGTACACCGCCGGAGGCATTCATATAGAGTCATACTTTGTTCTAGTATCGAGTTGTAATCATTGAGTTGTAAATAAATAGAAGTGTGATGATCATCGTTTTTTAGAGCATTGTCCCAAGTGAGGAATAAAAAAAGAAAAAAGAGGAAGGCCATAAAAAAGAGAAGGCCCAAAAAAGAAAAGAAAAGAGAAAGGCCATAAAAAAGGGAAAAGGCCCAAAAAAATAAAAAAATAAAAAAAATGAGAGAAAAAGAGAGAAGGGACAATACTACTATCCTTTGCCACACTTGTGCTTCAAAGTAGCACCGTAATCTTCATGATAGAGAGTCTCTTGATTTGTCACTTTCATATACTAGCGGGAATTTTTCATTATAGAACCTGGCTTGTATATTCCAACAATGGGCCTCCTCAAGTGCCCTAGGTCTTCGTGAGCAAGCAAGTTGGATGCACACCCACTAGTTTCTTTAGTTGAGCTTTCATGCATTTATAGCTCTAGTGCATACGCTGCATGGCAATCCCTACTCCTTGCATTGACATCAATCGGTGGGCATCTCCATAGCCCATTGATTAGCCTCGTTGATGTGAGACTTTCTCCTTTTATTCTTCTCCACATAACCCCCCTCATTAGATTCTATTCCACCCATAGTGTTATGTCCATGGCTCACGCTCATATGTTGCGTGAAGGTTTATGAGTTTGAGATTACTAAAGTACGAAACAATTGCTTGGCTTGTCATCGGGGTTGTGCATGATGAGAGCATTCTTGTGTGACGAAAATGGAGCATGACTAAACTATATGATTTTGTAGGGATGAACTTTCTTTGGCCATGATATTTTGAGAAGACATAATTGCTTAGTTAGTTCGCTTGAAGTATTATTATTTCTATGTCAATATGAACTTTTGTCTTGAATCTTATGGATCTGAATATTCATACCATAGTTAAGAAGAATCACATTGAAATTATGCCAAGTAGCACTCCGCATCAAAAATTCTGTTTTTATCATTTACCTACTCGAGGACGAGCAGGAATTAAGCTTGGGGATGCTTGATACGTCTCCAATGTATCTATAATTTTTGATTGCTCCATGCTATGTTATCTACTGTTTTGGGCAATATTGGGCTTTATTATCCACTTTTATATTATTTTTGGGACTAACCTATTAACCGGAGGCCCATCCCAAAATTGCTGTTTTTTGCCTATTTCAGTGTTTCGAAGAAAAGGAATATCAAACGGAGTTGAAACAGAATGAAATCAACTGGAGAAGTTATTTTTGGAAGGAAAGCTACCAGATGGACTTGGACCCCACGTCAGGAGCCAAGGGAGGTGCTCACGAGGGTGGGGGGTGCCCCCCTAGGGCGCGCCCCCTGCCTCGTGGGGCCCCCGAAGCTCCATCGACGTACTTCCTGCACCCATATATACTCACGTACCCTAAAACTCCCAGAATAAACAATAGATCAGGAGTTCCGCCGCCAGAAGCCTCCGTAGCCACCGAAAACCAATCTAGACCCGTTCCGGCACCCTGCCGGAGGGGGGAATACCTCTCCGGTGTCCATCTTCATCATCCCGGTGCTCTCCATGACGAGGAGGGGGTAGTTCTCCCTCGGGGCTGAGGGTATGTACCAGTAGCTATGTGTTTGATCTCTCTCTCTCTCTCTCATGTTCTTGATTTGGCATGATCTTGATGTGTTGCGAGCTTTGCTATTATAGTTGGATCCTATGTTTCTCCTCCCCCTCTTCTCTCTTGTAATGAATTGAGTTTCCCCTTTGAAGTAATCTTATCGGATTGAGTCTTTAAAGATTTGAGAACACTTGATGTATGTCTTGCCGTGCGTATCTGTGGTGACAATGGGATACCACGTGATTCACTTGATGTATGTTTTGGTGATCAACTTGCGGGCTCCGCCCATGAACCTATGCATAGGGCTGGCACATGTTTTCGTCGTGATTCTCCGGTAGAACTTTGGGGCACTCTTTGAGGTCCTTTGTGTTGGTTGAATAGATGAATCTGAGATTGTGTGACGCATATCGTATAATCATACCCACGGATACTTGAGGTGACATTGGTGTATCTAGGTGACATTAGGGTTTTGGTTGGTTTGTGTCTTAAGGTGTTATTCTAGTATGAACTCTAGGGATATTTTTGACAGTTATAGGAATAACCCAATGGATTGATTGGAAAGAATAACTTTGAGGTGGTTTCGTACCCTACCATAATCTCTTCGTTCGTTCTCCGCTATTAGTGACTTTGGAGTGACTCTTTGTTGCATGTTGAGGGATAGTTATGTGATCCAATTATGTTATTATTGTTGAGAGGACTTGCACTAGTGAAAGTATGAACCCTGGGCCTTGTTTCCTATCATTGCAATACCGTTTATGCTCACTTTTATCATTAGTTACCTTGCTGTTTTTATATTTTCAGATTACAAAAACTATTATCTACTATCCATATTGCACTTGTATCACCATCTCTTCGCCGAACTAGTTCACCTATACAATTTATCATTGTATTGGGTGTGTTGGGGACACAAGAGACTCTTTGTTATTTGGTTGCAGGGTTGCTTGAGAGAGACCATCTTCATCCTACGCCTCCTACGGATTGATAAACCTTAGGTCATCCACTTGAAGGAAATTTGCTACTGTCCTACAAACCTCTGCACTTGGAGGCCCAACAACGTCTACAAGAAGAAGGTTGTGTAGTAGACATCAATAGCTTTCTCTGCTACTCCTTCCAGTGATCGGTATGCAGTGCATGTGTCCGTAGACATGACAGCTTGTGTGCATGACATGTGGGCCACCTAAAATGCGGCGAGCATCAAGTTTCTACCACAGACACCCGCGATTCCCACGACGCTGCTCGAACCCATGAAACCACACGTCCCCCGACCCGCGGCTCACCCCTCTTGGCCCCACTGCTCCTCTGCCTACGGGAGCATTACATGTGGACCAGTCACCTATCGGGTCCACATGTTATTGACTCAAAGGTAGGTGTAGTAAGGCGCTGAAGCTCAGTCTCGACGACCCTGAGAGGGAAATGTAACTCCAGCGCCAGGGCTTGTGGTGCTCCTGCAGCACGAACTCGTGCCAAACTCGAGATTTGTTTGTTTACTATACATGCACACAACGATTTAATGAACATTGTAATCTCAACATGTGATGGGGAGCTCTAAATTTGAATTTGAAACTTATAAAACGAAAAGATTCAAAACAAATAAACTGGGAGAGAGGGAGTATATCGTAGGATGTGTCCCATACAAAATAAGTCCCCTGGTTTGTCACCGTGAAGATGCGGTTAGAAAGGAGCACAACGTCTTCCTACTCGTATGACAACAAATCGGCCGCAGACAGCATGGTCCGCCTTTGACCGCCATGTGCAAGGTTCGTGCTATCTTATTCAATCTCACCGTGGTTCCATCATACCAATTCATGCAGTGGCCCGTTGCATGGATGATCCCAATGTTGGACAAAGGTTCTACGGGAACGGTGTCACCGTTGTAAATGTTGTGCAAATTGATGTTGGTACCCTCCTGTACATATGCAAGCCAATCTCCACTCGCACCGAGCCTAACCTATGAAACAGTGGGCAGGGGGAGAATTAGGAAATGGACACGGAAGTAGTCTTTAGGATGCATTTACTACGTGATCAAACTCATCTTACCTGCTCATCGGAGGAAATCCGAGTGCCCCTCAACGTCGGCATCTCAAGGGGCGTCAACTTGCAACTACGGCCACGCCGCGCTGGAGAGACCCCCAAGGAAACATCCTCGTGCGTTCCACAGAACATCAAGATGCATTTGTATGAGTAGTTTATCTTGTGAGAGAAAAGGATGAACGAGGGAAGGCCTCTAGAGATAGAGATGGACACTACTACTACCAATGTGCTGGCCCGTGCGTTGCAATGGATCCAAAGTAGTAGAATAATACTTGTTCACGTGCTTGAAATATAAACACTCTAGTTTTGATATACATGTGTCAGCAGACATGACAACTTGTCCATGGAAGTTGAACCACGGCGACCATCATGTTTCTTGTTTCTATCACTGCCACACCCACACGCGATTCCCATGACGCCGCTCCAACTCACGGCACGACGTCCCCCGACGTGGACATGGATCCTCTGACGTGGCTATCACTGCCTTGCCCTGCCTTTCCTTTGCTGATAGGTGGGACCCACGCTTATGGGTCCCACATGTCAGTGACAGAATGGTAGGATTGTTCGCGTCAGGGGGTCCTCATCCCCCCGACCTGCCCCTCATCCCTCTCGGCCCCACCGCTCCTCTGCCTTTGTGTGCATGACATGCAGGCTAGCTGAACTGCGGCGACCATCAACTTTCTACCACAGACACACCCGATTGGACGCGGTTTGCCTGCTCCGCTGTTGTGCTCCGATCCGTACTTCCGCACCATTGAATTTTCATCCAGCGGCTGTGACACATTTCGTCCCGGGCATCAATCCTTAGCTGGAGTACTTATGTACTCCCTCCGGTCCTTTTTACTCTACACATTGGATTTGCCGAAAGTCAAACTTTGCTAAGTTTGACCAAATTTATATTAGAAATCATTAGCATCTATAATATCTAATAAATATAATATGAAAATATATTCCAAGATGAATCTAATGATATTGGTGTTGTTATGTGAATGTCTATAATTTTTTATATAAACTTGGTCAAAGTTGGATGAGATTGACTTCGGACAAACCTAATATTCAGAGTAAAAAGGACCGAAGGGAGTACTACAGGTAGTACCCACCGGTGTGGCCATCTACGCCTCGTAACACCCTGACGCCCAGCTGTGGCCCTCGCCACAACCACGCCACCACCGGCCGGTTCATCTCGAATGAGTGAGTCGCGAACCATGCCACCACCATGAGAATGACATGTGGGCCATCCGCATTTAAGGTCTGCATGTCATTGACTCATAGGCCGGGCACTAAGCCACTGAAGTTCGGTCCCGTGGGCCTCGAGAGGGAAATGTAACTCCTGTGGCAGGCCTTGTGGTGCTCCTCCAGTACGAGCTCGTGCCAAAACTGGAATTTGTTTCTTACTACTACCAACTAGTACTAGTAAGGTACACATGCATTGCACGCATGAGATTCTGGTGGTTTGTGCATTATGCTTCTACATGTGGAGCTTTCTGGATTCTAACATGTGGAAAAATCTGGTGGAATGTAAGGTTAGGAAAGTTTGATTAACTTAGGTGAGTTTCTGGTTCAAGCCACACCTTAGGCAAGGCACACTAAGGCCCCACATGACATACACACAAAAAATGTGGCAAAACTCCCTTAGGCTTGCCAACTTGTTTCTCTTGTTTTGAAGAACTAATAACTTTGCCTAAGCTTAGTTGTGGCAAAGTTGAGGGTCTGTTTGATTCAAAGGATTTTCATTGGATCTTTGAAGGATTAGAATCCTTAGGAATTTTTCCTACGTTGGTCGTTTGATTCGTAGGATTAAATCATGTAGAATATTTTCCTAAGGATTCATTTGTACTACGTTTCACAAGAATTCTAACATGCACTCCAACCTCTTGAAAGAAATCCTTTGTTTTTCATGTGACACAATCAAACAAACTCAAATCCTATAGGGATCCAATGAACATGCCATTCCAATCCTACTTTTTTCCTATTCCTGTGTTTCTGCAATCCTATGAATCAAAGAGGCCCTTAGTCATGAATTGAGTTCAACCATGGAGTCTTCTAGATTATACATGTGGCAAAATCTGGTGGATGATATCCAACGGCCATTAGTGCTCGGATTTGCCATCTTTGTACCGTCGGATTGGCTTCATCCAACAACCAACTTTCAAAGTTTTTCACACACTATATAGGGGGTATAGATATAGATGTGCCGGTCCATTGCAATGGATCCAAAGTATATATATCTATTTAGTGGAGTGCACTCTAAACACATTATCTATTTATTTTTCTCTAACCTTCCGTAGCCATGCAACCAAGCCACATAAGCTTCATGGGTGCCCCCCACATCATATTATTCATACTATGTTGATTGAAAAAAAGATAAATCACCCAAAACAAGATCTTCCCATTTTTTGTTCCTATGATGTTGTGCCGTGCACGTACCTACTAGTTGTATAGTGGCAGTACTAGTAATATAGCATTAGGAGTACAAACTTGGTACTAGTAGGAGTAGTACTAGTACTGAATGCTCCTACTCTATCAATGAGCCCCGTTTGACACCAAATTTCTCCGCTTCCGTGCTATAGCTAGATCTTCCCCTCGTTTCTGTTTTCCAACCCGGTGGCGGGCGGGGTGTCGGTTTGCTCAAAGGCGGTCCCACATGAAAGTGAAAATGCTAGGCAACACGCCTTCCCTAAGCTATGTGTCGTGCCGGACGGGCCGTGTTGTACTCCCGATTCCCGGGCGTGTGGGGGTGCGACGCGAACGCGGCAGGCCTTTTCCTTTTACCAGCAATGTGCCCGTGCGTTGTGATGGATCCAAAGTAGTAGAATAGTAGTATTTGTTCACAAACTCGAAAGAAATCACTATTGTTTTGATATACTCCTAATATATTACTCCCTCCGTACCTAAATATTTGTCTTTTTTGAGATTTCAATTGCCTATCACATACGGATTATATAGACATATTCTAGTGTTTCTAGCAAGATGTCCGCGCGTTGCATGAAGTTGATGGAAAAGGTAAGCACAACTTATAAATTGACGGATGGAGTACTAGTTACAGTGATGCATATAATTAAGCAAAGGGATTGCACATGTCCGTATTGACTGGAACGAGAATGCAACAACAGAATAAGAATTAAGGCCACGATGATGCGATCACAGTGGTGGTTACAGAAGGCAAGAAGAAAGATGGATCCACGAACGTATGACCTCCTCCTCCTCAACTTAGTGCGTCGGGCCACCGACCGGCGGCTAAGGAGCGGCGGCTTTTGTGGCGTGGTCGAGGTGCTTCTCAGCAAAGGCATCCAAGGCTTCCAGCCGGTTGAGGAAGGCCAACGTCGTAGCGTCCTCACTGGCCTTGTAGATACCTATGTACACGATTTCCTCGTACATGTGGATGTGTAGGTCGATGAATTCTTGCAGGGCGAGGTGCCTCGCGGCGAGCGCGACCTCCAGGTGGACATTCTTTGTGGCATCGGCGGGCAGTCGCAGGGCCACCAGTGTTTGAAAGAGGTTCCGACCATGGAGGCCGATTAGGGTGGCAGGCAATGAGGAGCCCGGGCGCACGGGCTAGAGGAGTACGGCGATGTCGTCCGCGAGCTTCTTGAGGACGGTGAACTTGTTGCTGGTGGCAACGATCATCTGGTCCAACTAAGAGTCGTAGTTGGCGTCGAAGGCGGCCATCCACCAGCCAGTCTCCAACACCGTCTGGAGACGATCCTCGGTGCCATGCCGTAGGCTGGCGTCGTGGACCATCTGGCGCAGTCGCTGGCCGCTCACGAGCATCGCCGCCATGGGTCTGGAGTGAGCTCTTTTGCGCTTAGTGTAGGTGCTTAGGCAAATGCTTAGGTGCGTACAATGTGGTAGATGCATTGGAATGGAGGGGCGCCTTTATATGAGGGCAATGAGGGCAAACTGCGTTGCATTCACATCGTGCAACCTCTTTTCCCGGACCTCCTCCCATTACTTCCCTCATGCATTAATTGAAGGAGGATGCGTTGGCCATTCAACATATCGGGAACCGCTACTCCCTCCCTCGTCTGCATTAAAGCCGTATCGGGAACTGCACCCCCCGCTGTCAAATCGAATACTCCCTCCATCTAGGTGAGTATTAAGTCATCTTACGGAAACCAAATAGTAAACACATAGGCATGGTGCATTAACTCTCATGATGTTTCTTATTTTTTGACATAAATAGAGGAATCAACCAAGAAGAGATGTGGGGCTTGTATGCTTTTAATGACTTGAGACTATCAAACATGACATGCAGTGGTCAGTTTGTTGCACAAGAACAAATACAACCCACGTCAGCACACACACATCTTATATAGCATCACATCCAATGGCTATAAAAGATGAATGAGACCAAATTATATCTCATCTAGATTAGTTCTAGCAAAACTGTATTAATAATACTTAGTACTCCTGCGCCATGTATCATATATTAGTATCATGTAGTATTTTATTTATTTATGAGGTATCCAGATGGCACTGCACCACCAAGAAAAGAGGGTAACATCAAAATTATGGACTACTTTTTTGAGTATGTTGGTAAGGTCCGGTCATAGTCACTTGTTGAAATCTCTAAAAAGACAAATACTCCCTCCGTCCGGAAATACTTGTCATCAAAATGGATAAAAGGAAATGTATCTAGATGTATTTTATTTTTAGATACATCTCTTTTTATCCATTTTGATGACAAGTATTTTTGGACGGAGGGAGTAGAAAACAGAGTTGGTGATGATGGTGTGCGTGCCATCCTGCAATACAGGTCGTCGGATTTTATCTAACGGATAGGAAAGAAACTATGGCAATTTTGCAAAAATATACCCACACGTCTCTCCACGTTCGCAAATAAGGCCTTCCCTCGTTCAACCTTTTCTCTCACAAGATAAACTACTCATACAAATGCATCTTGAGGTCTCCATAGAATCGAAGAGAGGGATGATGATGTGTGTGTGTGCGCGCGCAATCAATAAAGAGTGCCATCGAATTTGTGTGCGCCCACGTCAAATATATAGAGTGGCTGGCCTACTGGAACGTGAGATGGGACATGTGCAGTTTGTCTCTGTGGCATGGATAGCTACCTGCAACGCTCGACTATCGGTGTGTGGTGTGGAAAGAAGGAGGCCCAATTAACTATAGAGGTACAATGGCTGGTATATGTGTGGAGGAGGAGAGAGGCCTACCTCATGTATTAAGGAGATTGATCTGCCTCATGTATTAAGGGAGATCGATCGGCATCCATGCATATGTGCAGGAGAGGAATAAGGTTGGGAGAGAGACAGAGCTAGAGTGTTGGAGGGGGTGGTAGTGGAGTTGCTTCTAACAAATGGTGGGATATGCTTGCTAGACAAACGGAGGGCACGCCCGCAATATCAATAAGAGAGGAGATGGCTGCTTGTTGTCTATGCACGTGCGTGTGAGAGACGGGTCAGGAGGCATGCATGAATGATGAGGGGGACGATGTGGTTGTGGTAAGCAGACATAACTACATAGGAAGATCAATCGCCCTTTGTTAGAGAAAGGAGAGACATAACTTGTGAGGTACGTCGATCGATGGGGGGGGTAGTTAAAGTCGATCTAGGTATATGTTGGGAGATCGATTGGTATACATGCATGTGTGTGTTAGAAGCAAATGAGGCACGAGGAGAAGGATAGAGAGAGAGAGGGATGCATGTAGGAGGTGGTACGAGAGGCATACTATATCGAGGGGGGAGGAGTGTGCGAGTACGAGAACGATGAAAAGAGTGGTGGGAGTGAGGCATGGACGGTGACAAGAGAAAAGGGGAAGCTTGTGTTTGTGCTAGGCACATCTGGCTAGAGAGGCATATCGATCGATGTGTGCCGTAAAGAAGGAGCTGGGCGGGCCTACACACACTGTGGGTGAACGACCTAAAGTGAAAATACGAATTTGCGTGATGGAGCTAGTGAATGCCGAGGGAGGGTGAGAGGGATGCGGGCGTGTGCACGCACAAGAGAAAGTTAGCGCTAGCTACAAAGATAAGAGGGTTGTGTGGGTGTAAAAGATGAATAGAGATCATATATACTTCATTATAAAAAGCGAATTCGGATATTTGAAGAATTTATCATAGTGTTTCAAACCGACGCATGTGTGAATATATATAACGGTGATACACATGGTGTGGTTATGAACATGTTATACTACATTTAATATATTTTATCTCCACTCTTATAAAAACGGAGTTGTTGATGATGGTGTGCCTACCATCCTGCATTATAGACTGTCCGATTTATATCCGGCGGATAGCAAGTAAACTATGATGGTTGAAGTTGGCAACAATCATGATTGTAGGTTCTTATTGAAATAGAGAAACGAATTCAAATTTAGTTCGAATTGCAACGGTAGTATAGACATTGGAATGCACTAAAATGTTGGTATGAGTAGGTTACATGCATTATACAACAAGCGAAAAAATTTAGTCGGACATAACATGGATTCATACTCCCTCCTTCCATCTATATAGGGTGTAATGAGATTTCTAAGACCGTATTTGACTATTGACAAGATTAATAGTACATGACATGCACAATGTGAAAATTATATCATTGAAAGAACCTTTCACAGACAATTTAACGGTGTGCTTTGTGTAAGTTGCATGTCATATATCATTGCTCTAATATTTGGTCAAAGTTAGCATCGAAAAATGCATTAGGCCCTATATAGATGGAAGGAGGGAGTAGCTTTGAGTATCATTTGTATAGTAAAACGGGGCAAGACTCTCTCTTTGTGTGGTGTGAATAGTTTTATTTTTTCGTTTTCTTTTTGGTTGAGGGAAGTGCGAATTGATTTGGTACATACAAGTACAATATTACTACATGTTAGGCTTGTCCCTAAAATTCAACCCACGTCTTGTTATATCCCAAAAATTCAGATATCGTGCTCCCAAAACTGGCGCCTTCACAACCCGCGCCTTGCTATCCCGAAATTACAACACGCGCGAAAACTCCCTCCAGTTGCCAAATCCCGACACGTGAAATCCCCCTTCTAACCCTGAGCCGAAAGGGCCGCTAGTTCAAATCAGTGGGGGGTACTTTTGTAACACACCCTACATTTTGGACAAGCACGTCCCTATGTCATGCTTCACCCCCTCCCATCGCCCCCTTTTCGCCATTCGAAATCCCAGGCCGCCATAACCTCTCCGCTCCAGCCGCGAAACCCCACCCTCCTCCGTCCGCCACGTCACCGCTGCCCAGCCGGAGCCTCTTCCCCGACGACGTCGTCCACCGCAACAACTCGACGTCCCTCGTCCACCTCCCCGGATGAGGATCCGTCGTCCATCTCGCCGTCCCGCCGATTCAGCCGCCCCATCCTCCACCTCCAAGGAGCTGCTCCGACGATCGCCTCATCTATCATGGCTGCTCCATCCCCACAACTCCGCCTTAACCTGCTCCACCGGAACCGCAGCATCCTCACCGACTCCTCGGACGAACCCGAGGCCTACTCGGCGCCACCAAAGAGGTTGTACACTCATCGCATCACACCTTCTCCTTAACTCGACCTCCCGACACCGACGGTGCTCCATCCCGCACCCCCATGGAGCGGCTACCTTGAAGCCGGCGCCGCGGGCGACATCTCCACGGCGGTTCTCCCCCAGTGCGAGGCCCCTTCAGTGGCGGCGTCCATACCAGCCAGATCTGTTGCTGCTGCTCCGGCTCTCGCTCGCTCGCTTGCCCAACTGCTCCTGCTGCTCTCCCCCTCGCCTGTGCTGCTGCTCTACTCTGATTAAGCCACACTTCAGTCGACTGAATCGACTTTTGGGTCAGTCAATTTTCAGGGGTTGGGGGGCTCGCCGGAGTTAAGGAAGAACCACCCGCAGTGGGGACGGGGGCTCGCCGGAGAGGTACCCCACTATCTATCTTAGGGTTCATGGTGGGGGGGGGCTAGAGGGCTGGCCGGGGCGGCGGTGGCGAGTTGTTTCGGGGCGGCGAGGCGGCGCTGGGGCCAGCGGTTCGGCCGGTGGTGGCTGGCGGCTCAGGGGGGTGCAGGTTGAAGATGAACTGCAGGCCCTCCCTAAACTACATGTCAAGTGCCTCTCTGCTACCATTGCATTCAGTTTCGACAGTAGCATTCATATTCCATAGTAAATTTCAATTTCGACAGTTAAGTTCAGAGTCAACAGTTTTTACCTCATCTGTTGTAGTCAGGTGGTTTTTGGTGATGTTAATTTTACATCCATTTTATATCATCTATTGGAGATGCTATTAGAATCCCACTTGAGATTGACGATGTCTGTCTTGTGCTGCTTCAACCTTGACGTCTTACGGCTCACCGGAGCTGCTCCAACAACAGAACGATCCATCACAATAGAGCAGTGCCCTGGACGCCGTCTACAGATTCCTCAGATCTTCTTCCACACCTTCGACAGCCACCTCTGCCTCAACTGCTTCAGCGACCAACCCAATGATGCTGAGGTCGACACGGCTACGACAAAGAGGTTGTACACTTGTTGCATCACTGGTTATTTTGGCTATTTTGGTTCAACGAAAAAACGTCGATCCACTGGTTGTTACCATCACTCTAAATTTCTGCATGCTCTCCTTACATAATCTCACCATATTTTTTTCGTATGCATGTCAGATATTGTACACAGTCATGCTAAACATGTAGAGAAAAAGAGAAGAGTTTTGCGCGGCAATACAATGTCATGCAAACATTGCTCCATGGTGGGTTCAATGGAAAACCCTCCCCACCCCTCTCCAGATTGTAATCCAAAGGAAGATATCTGTTCTGAGGCGGATTCAGACGCCGCTGATCACTCCTATTTACCCCCCAAGGTGTTTGCTCTACCTTGGCATGATGATGTTAGTCATATCATGCATATGTTGCCTTGCAATGCCTACTTTTGACATCATATATGTCATCTTCTTAGTTTAGACATGTTCTGTAATGCCACCTGTTTAGTTTCTATATCATATATGGGAATTATGCAGTCTCATGTCTTTTAGCTAGCCATAATATATGTGAAATGTGCAATGCCATCCTGTTTAACCAGGCATCATATATTTGAATGATATCTTGCCCATCCTTTTATTCATTACATTTCCATTTGTCGACAATGTTTGTACATTAAACTACTCTTCCTGTGAATCAGCCATTTGGGTGGGAGATGAAAAAATCTGGAGTGAAAACAAGGCCTTTAGAGTAGACAGTGCTACCTGTCAAAGCAGATCTCTTGTTGGGTCCCGATAGCTCCTCGGAGATGGATTCAGAGACAGATGACCAGTCCTATTCCCCCACTGAGGTGTATGCTCTAACTTGGCATGGTTATACTGCTCATATCATGCATACGGTGTCTTGCATTGCATAGTTTAGACATCATATACACAATATTCAACACCATGTTCTTAGTTCAGACATCATATCGAATGCCCTCTATTAAGCATATAAATCACATATGTGAATTAAATGATGCGATCCTGATTACTTAGATAACATGTAGGTGAATTATGTCATGCGATCATGTTTAGTTATTCATCATATCTTTGAATTATGTTATGCTATGCTATCTAGTTTAGATAGGCATCATATATGTGAAATTATGCCATGCTATCCGTTTTAGTTAAACAATATACATGTCAACTATTTCATGCCCTCTTTTTTCCACACTATCTATTGCATCTGTCTCTCATACAATGTCTGTACATTCAACTATGTTTCCTGTTTATCAGCCATTTGAATTGGAGTGGGTGATGCCAGTATCTAGCGGACTAAAAACACAGTCTTCAAATAAAACAGTGCTACCTCTTGGTGGAGATAGCACCCCGGTTGTACATGCACAAAAACCAGCCCTACCACACATAACCCAAACTCTCACAGATTGTACCCCTACTGCGATGGACAGAGAACCAGCTTCACCCAATCTAACCCCAACCCCAGCCGATAGTAACCTAGTTCCTGTTGACATAGCACCATCTCCACCACAGAGCTCCCAAACAAGAGCAGTTAGTAAGGCAGCTCCAGTGCCCAAAGGGCTAGTACTATCACGACGAACCCCAACTCCACCAGTTAGTACGCCTATTCCTGTGGAGGAAGCACAACCAGCTAGTCGTAGTTTAGCATCTATCGCATTTGATGTTGTTAAACCGTATGTGCGTATCTTCCCATCTTGGAAATATTATACTGAAGATGAAGGAAAATGCCAGTTGCAGGTGTTTATCCAGGAGTTATGTGTAAGTAATGTTATTCATGGCAATTACTTTGCTTCGTCCCATCATCCTACCTCCATGATGGTTATAATACAACAAATTTTCCCATTTTTCTCTATAGAGAAGGACCGATTTGGAAACTCAGGATGAGGTAACCTGTGCTAATACCTCTGCTATCTTCAAGAATGCTTGGTGGCAGTATCGGAATTACCTGAAGAAAACATACTTCACCGGCAAACAAACTCATCAAATTCCCTTACGTTCTCCTGAGACACATTTACTGGACGATGACTGGGAACGCCTTGTTCTATACTAGTCCCGAACCAAGAATGTGGTAAGGTCTATGAGCTCATTTTCTATTTTTAAGTATTATATTCTTGCGTCTTACTGTACTCTGTTCATACAGAACAAGTGCCTAAACCTGAAGAATAACTGTTCTAATTTAGGATTCCATTTCTATCATAGTTCAAAAAAGCGCCAGGCGTTAATTGTGCGTTTTGCCACGGCCTTGCGCTTTTCTGACCAAAGCGCATGCTTATGCGCAGTTATGCACAGATTATGCGTAGTTATGCGCAATGCGTTTTGCCAACGCCTAGAGCCTAGGCACGCTTAAGCGCTCGCTTAGGCGCGCCTTTTTTTAACTATGATTGCTTTGCTCTTGTATCACTGTATTTACTCATACAAACTTATTTTTAAATTGAAGGATCCAATCGAAACTCCAATGGCACAACAGGTATGTTCACGCATGTTTCTTTAATAGGTTTTCTCTTATCAATAGCTCTGTTGATTTCAATTTCAATTGTGTATACAGTTGACTTTCATATCATGCACATTACTAGCATCACAATAGAGCCAATAGTGTTGTTGTACATGTAGACCCGTGGTACCCATCTGAAATCATGTTGTGCCGTGTAGTTTCCCACGCTTTGTATTCTTTCACTGCTGCTTTGTATTGAACTGATATGATTTGAACCGTGTCTTTATTTTGATTTGGCAAGACAATGCAGTGACCATAGGACATAGATATATGTTTGTTTGATGCTTTTATTATGTACTAGAACTTGGCAATAGAAGACTTGGTAGTTTAATCCTGTCCACCTTACTAATGAACTGGTTCACCGAAATGAGTTTCATATACTAGTACATGCTAAACTTGTTATGTGTCTGCTTGTTTCTTCTTTTAGAGTGCTGACGGAATATTGGGGAAGAGTGCCTTATTAAGCAATGGTAAAGGAAGTAATGCAAATAAGGTTCAGGATAGTGACACATCCTTGTTGGTCTCCAACAAAGCTGATAAAACAGCTAATGAAGACTATCTTGAAGACAGCGAGACAACCCCAAAGTCCTGTCTTGGTTTAGTGTTCGAGTTACTGGCCACTACCACTTGCACAAGCTATTCAAACTCACTGTCTGAATCAGTTCGGTTTCTTGAGTCTCAACTACAAGCTAAAAGACATCGATCAGCTGTGCTGCGACAAGAAGCGGAAGGACTGCAAAAGTCCCTGGAGCATTCAGATGCATACTTTCTGGTGCAACAGCAAGCGTTGGAGGATTTTAGCGCCAAACATGACAAAGCTAATCAGCTTGCTAAGCTTATTGCCAGCATGGCGGATACCCAGGATAACGTTTCTTGAGCTCTTCTGAAGTGGTTTCAGTTATGCTCTTGTTTTGCTGCCGCATTTATTTGCACTGGTGGCCAATTTTGATGGCCAGTGTATGTAATGTGCTGCTTTGTTCCCAATATTTGCACTGGTGGCGATCTTTGATGCCCAGTGGATGTAATATGTGTAATAGCGGTAATAGGCTAGCGTTAATTGCTTGCTTATTTATTTCCTTATTGTCTTGTTTAGTTGTTTGCTTGTAGTCACTGCAGTTCTTTTTCTGTTTTTTTTCTAGTGGCCACAATAGCCTATTTTTGGCAACTAGGCCAAAATAATCATGGGCCTTCTACGGGCCGTATGATCCATGGGCCTTTGTCCGGCCGTAGGATCCATCGGCCTTCTATACGGGCCTTAGGGTCCACGGGCCTTCTACGGGCCATAGGGTCCATGGGCCTTCTACGGGCCGTACGATCCATGGGCCTTCTACGGGTCGTACTATCCATGGGCCTCATACGGGCCGTAGGATCCATGGGCCTTCTATGGGGCATATCATCATTTCGCCAATCATGGGACGTACTATTCGTGGACCATAACGGGCCGTTAATAGGCCGTATTTGATAACTCTATGAAAATAGCCGAACGGGTTTTTTTACATGAAAATGGCCCAACGTATTAACGGTCCGCAAACGGGCCGACTGTAATGACGGGCTGAATTTGGCCCACAAGCAGAAAATGACAGTAACGGGCCGTATGTAACCGAATGCTGCAAATGAGCCCAAGAATCAATGGGCCCTGAGAAGGCCGAAAGATAACTTGGGCTGGAAACGGCCCAATGGAATAACGGGCCGTTAATGGGTATAAAATGATACACTATTCATTACGGGCCAGTTTCACCACGGGCCGTTAATGGGCCAAGAGTTACAAAGGTCCTCATATGGGCTAAAAGAAGTCATGGGCCACACATGGGCCAGAAGTTAAAACAGGCTGAATCATATTGGACGGCCCAGATGACGCTACTGGGCCTAATTCGGAAAGGGTGTAACGGGCCCTGGGTTAGCGGGCTGTAAATGGGCTATATGCGAACATGCCGTTAACAAGCTTTCCGTGGGCCGGCCCGCCACCTTTTAACCAAGTCAAACAGGCCGGCCTTTTCACAGGAATGGGCCTCTGTTGGGCCGTGCCACGTGTCGCCGTATCATAGGCGCCTTCGGTCCAATGAGCGGATGACATCTGTCCCAACGGTGAGCCGACGCGTGTTTCCTCCAGCCAATGATGATTTTACATGTGGAAAATCCCCATTGGTCGGGGCTGTTAATGGGTTATCGGATCCAAAACCCGACCCGATAGCTTAACGGCGTTCCGTTACGGTGGATGCCACGTGTCGGTCACCCTTGACGAAAGCACTTCTGTGACGCGCGATTTATCGTCATGGAAGTGGACACTTCCGTGATGATAATTTTGGTAATGTCATGGAACACTTGTACGACAGCACAGGTATGCCTATCTTGATTCTGTCATAAATTTGTCATGGATGTACATGCATGACAAAAAACGCGACCTACTGTGATAAACACGTATCATCACGGAAGTGTATTTTTTTGTAGTGTATATGCCCGAACTCTCTCGAAACCTTTTCGATGTCCAAACATAGTCATCCAATATATCGATCTTTATGTCTCGACCATTTTGAGACTCCTCCTCATGTTCGTGATCACATCCGGGACTTCGAACTACCTTTGGTACATCAAAGACACATAAACTCATAATACTGACCGTCATCGAACGTTAAGTGTGCGGACCCTACGGGTTCGAGAACTATGTAGACATGACCGAGATACGTCTTCGGTCAATAACCAAGAGTGGAACCTGGACGTTCATATTGTCTCCCACATATTCTACGAAGATCTTTATCGGTCAAACCGCATAACGATATACGCTGTTCCCTTTGTCATTGGTATGTTACTTGCCCGAGATCTGATCGTCGGTATCTCAATACCTAGTTCAATCTCGTTACTAGCAAGTCTCTTTACTCGTTCCGTTATGCATTATTCCACAACTAACTCATTAGTCACATTGCTTGCAAGGCTTATATTGATGTGCATCACCGAGAGGGCCCAAAGATACCTCTCCGACAATCGGAGTGACAAATCCTAATCTCAATCCATGCCAACCCAACAAACACCATCGGAGACACCTGTAGAGCACCTTTATAATCACCCAGTTACGTTGTGATGTTTGGTAGCACACAAAGTGTTCCTCTGGTATTTGGGAGTTGCATGATCTCATAGTCATAGGAACATGTATAAGTTATGGAGAAAGCAATAGCAACAAACTAAACTGAAAGTGCAACTGTCCCTGGGTGGTTTTGGTAATTCCTAACAACATATAGCTAATTGAGCTAATACTATTTCAAGATAAATATTTCAGGAAAGCTCAATGATTGGAATGGCATGGACTAGAAATGTGGACCCCTCAAAATGGTAAGGACAAAAGATTGGCTCAAGCTCTAAAGCTCAAGACTCCACATTTTACCTTTTAGTGATCCAAGATCACATTGAGTCCATAGGAAAATCCAATACTATTAAAAGGGGATGAGGTGTTGCTTAATGGGTTACTTGCTCAAAATGCTTAGTGATATGCTCCAAAACCCTCAACCACTTTGTCATATCCACATATGTCCTAAACCAAAAGTCAAACTCGGCCCCACCGAAACTTTCCATTCGGCGCCACCGAGTTTAGTTGACATAGCCACTGCCACAAAACCCTAGTCTTTTCGGTCTCACCGATAGGGATCTCGGTCTCACCGAGATGGGATTGCAAACTCTCTGTTTCCCTTAGTAACGTTTCGGTCCAACTGAGATGAGCGATCGGTCTCACCGAGTTCGCAGTGCAAACTCTTTGTTTCCCCTTCGTAATGTTTCGGTCCAACCGAGATGAGCGAATTGGTCCCACCGAGTTTGCCTGACCAACTCTCTGGTTAGCTTATTACCAAAATCGGTCCCACCGAGTTTGTGTAATAGGCCTCACCGAGATTACGTTATGCCCTAACCCTAATGAAATCGGTCCCACCGAGTTGACATGTCGGTCCCACCGAAAATCCTAACGTTCACATTTTAAACTGAATCGGTCTGACCGAGTTTTCTGATTCGGTCCCACCGAGTTTGGTAAACTGTGTGTAACGGTTACATTTTGTGTGGAGGCTATATATACCCTTCCACCCACTCTTCATTCGTAGAGAGAGAGCCATTAGAACATGCCTACACTTCCATCATACATTTTCTGAGAGAGAACCACCTACACTTGTGTTGAGGTCAAGATATTCCATTCCAACCACATAAATCTTGATCTCTACCCTTCCTAAGTTGCTTTCCACTCAAATCATCTTTCCACCAAATCCAGTCCTATGAGAGAGAGTTGAGTGTTGGGGGGACTATCATTTGAAGCACAAGAGCAAGGAGTTCATCATCAACACACCATCTATTACCTTTTGGAGAGTGGTGTCTCCTAGATTGGTTAGGTGTCACTTGGGAGCCTCCGTCAAGATTATGGAGTTGAACCAAGGAGTTTGTACGGGCAAGGAGATCGCCTACTTCGTGAAGATCTACCCTAGTGAGGCAAGTCCTTCATGGGCGATGGCCATGGTGGGATAGACAAGGTTGCTTCTTCGTGGACCCTTCGTGGGTGGAGCCCTCCGTAGACTCGCGCAACCGTTACCCTTCGTGGGTTGAAGTCTCCATCAACGTGGATGTATGATAGCACCACCTATCGGAACCACGCCAAAAATCTCTGTGTCTACATTGTGTTTGCTCCCTCCAAACTCCTCCCTTTACCTTCATGTGCAATGTTTTACATTCCGGTGCTATACTCTTAGACTTGCATGTGTAGGTTGTTTACTTGACTAGTGCTAAGTTGCTAAAATCTGCCAAGACATAAAATTGGGAAAAGGCTAGATTTTTATTTTGTCAAGTAGTCTAATCACCCCCTGATAACCCACAAGTATAGGGGATCAATTGTATCCTCTTTCGATAAGTAAGAGTGTCGAACCCAACGAGGAGCTAAAGGTAGAACAAATATTCCCTCAAGTTCTATCGACCACCGATACAACTCTACGCACGCTTAACGTTCGCTTTACCTAGAACAAGTATGAAACAAGAAGTACTTTGTAGGAGTTGTTGGATAGGTTTGCAAGATAATAAAGAGCACGTAAATAAAAAGTAGGGTCTGTTTAGATGAAGACACAACTAAGTTAGTTTTAGTAGAGAGCTTGTTGTCACACAAGAAAGTTCTTTGTCCCTAGGCAATCGATAACTAGACCGGTAATCATTATTGCAATTTTATTTGAGGGAGAGGCACAAGCTAACATACTTTATCTTCTTGGATCATATGCACTTATGATTGGAACTCTAGCAAGCATCCGCAACTACTAAAGATCATTAAGGTAAAACCCAACCATAGCATTATAAGGCATCAAGTCCTCTTTACTCCCATACACAAACAACCTACTTACTTGGGTACGTGCTTCTGTCACTCACGCCACCCACCATAAGCAAATCATGAACATATTGCAAACCCTACAGCGGGGATCCCTCATGCTTGCACGACACGGAGAGCACCATATGACAGCACCAATCACGATCATCAATTAACCCATAGGACAAAACGGATCTACTCAAACATCATATGATAGCCATACATCATTGGGAAATAATATATAGCATTGAGCACCATGTTTAAGTAGAGATTACAGCGGGTAAAAGAGGGGTTACACCGCTGCATAGAGGAGGGAAGAGTTGGTGATGACGGCGGTGAAGTTGTTGGTGTAGATCGTTGTCGCGATGATGGCCCCGGCGGTGTTCCGGCGTCACCGGGAGAGAGGGGGAGAGAGCCCCCCTCTTCTTCTTCTTCCTTGACCTTCTCCCTAGGTGGGAGAAGGGTTTCCCCTCTGGTCCTTGGTCTCCATGGCATGGGAGGGGCGAGAGCCCCTCCGAGATTGGATATGTCTCTCTGTCTTTGCGTTCCTAGATCTGGCCTTTCACCGTTTCTTATATTCCCGGAGATCCGTAACTCCAATTGGATTGAAATTTGAACATGATTTTTATCCAGATATTAGATTTCTTGCAGTGAAAGAAGGGTAACAACCGCCTTACGGGGTGTACACGAGGGTCAGGGGCGCGCCTGCCCCCCTGGGGCGCCCCCCTGCCCCGTGGGCCCCTCGAGCATCGTCTCGCGTTGATTTCACTTCCCAAAATTCATATATTTTCCAAAAAAATATCCGTCAGTTTTTATCCCGTTTGGACTCCATTTGATATGGATTTTCTATGAAACAAAAAACATGCAATAAACATGAACTGGCACTGGGCACTGGATCAATATGTTAGTCCCAAAAATAGTATAAAAAGTTGTCAAAAGTATATGAAAGTTGTATAATATTGGCATGGAACAATCAAAAATTATAGATACGAGGGAGACGTATCAGCATCCCAAAGCTCAATTCCTGCTCGTCCTCGACTAGGTAAATGATAAAAAAAGACAATTTTCGATGTGGAATGCTACCTAGAATAATCTTGACCATGTAATCTAATCAGGGCATGAATATTAAGACACAAGTGATTCAAAGCAATAGTCTATCAATTGACATTAAGACAATAATACTTCAAGTATACTAATAAAGCAATTATGTCTTTTCAAAATAACATGGCCAAAGAAAGTTATCCCTACAAAATCATATGGTCTGGCTACGCTTCATCTTCACCACACAAAATATTCAAATCATGCACAACCCCTATGACAAGCCAAGCAATTGTTTCATACTTTTGATGTTCTCAAACCTTTTCAACTTTCACGCAATACATGAGCGTGAGCCATGGATATAGCACTAAAGCTGGAATAGAATATGATGGTGGATGTCAGTGTCAAAACCGGCGGATCTCGGGTAGGGGGTCCCGAACTGTGCGTCTAGGCCGGATGGTAACAGGAGGCAGGGGACACGATGTTTTACCCAGGTTCGGGCCCTCTTGATGGAGGTAAAACCCTACGTCCTGCTTGATTAATATTGATGATATGGGTAGTACAAGAGTAGATCTACCACGAGATCAGAGAGGCTAAACCCTAGAAGCTAGCCTATGGTATGATTGTATGTTGTGATTGTTGTCCTACGGACTAAAACCCTTCGGTTTATATAGACACCGGAGAGGGTTAGGCTTACACAAGGTCGGTTACAAAGGAGGAGATATCCATATCTGTATTGCCTAGCTTGCCTTCCACGCCAAGTAGAGTCCCATCCGGACACGAGACGAAGTCTTCAATCTTGTATCTTCATAGTCTAACAGTCCAGCCAATAGAGATAGTCCGGCTGTCCGGAGACCCCCTAATCCAGGACTCCCTCAGTAGCCCCTGAACTAGGCTTCAATGATGATGAGTCCGGCACTCAGTATTGTCTTCGGCATTGCAAGGCGGGTTCCTTCTCCGAATACATCACAGAAGAATTTGAATACGAGGATAGTGTCCGACCCTGCAAAATAAGTTCCACATACCGCCGTAGAGAGAATAATATTTTCGCAAATCCAATTTGCTGACTTGTTTTGGCAGCATGACGTTATGTCATGGCCCGGTGATTATTTGAACCGTTTTTCTCCAACCAGCTCCACACATAACGCGAGGCGGTTTCTTGACACGTCTTGTTAAAACAGAGATCGTGTTCCCCCAATTATGGGATTCTCATTAATGCGGTCGTGGGTAACCCAACCGTGTCTAGGACTCCTAGATTATAGGCAAGTCCTAAACGGCTACGGAGAGGACGCTTGATATTCACCCTCTTTATAAAGGGACAAGGTTTTCGCTTTTTCCTTCTCGTGCTCAATCGAACCCTTCCCCCGCCTCAAGTTCCAACACCCAAAGTCTAGGTTAGGTGCTCCGGATCTTCAATCATGTCCGGATCCAGCCTTCAAGGCCGATGGATGCCCTCCTCCGTGACGGAAGAGGACATCAAGAAGTTGAGGGAGGCCAGATACCTGACCGCCGAGGTTTCGCATCGGCTTCCTGCTCGAGGGCAGGTCGTCCCTACTCCCGAACCCAACGAGAACGTCATGTTCGTCTCCCACTTCCTCCAAGGCCTAGGCCTCACTCTAGATCCCTTCGTCAGGGGTTTGATGTTCTATTACGGGCTAGATTTCCACGATCTAGCTCCAGACTCCTTTCTCCACATCTCGACATTTATTGTCGTGTGTGAGGCCTTCCTCCGCATTACCCCTCACTTCGGCCTGTGGCTCAAGACCTTTGAAGTGAAGCCGAAGATGATCGAGGGGCAACATGCAGCGTGTGGAGGTGCATCAATAGGCAAGATGGCAGGAGCTCCATGGCCGAAAGGTTCCTTTCCAGAGGTGTCCGAATTATTGCAACGGGAGTGGGTTTACGTCACAGCTCCCAGAAGTGCCAAGTGGGCTGCTGCCCCTGCTTTCCGCTCGGGCCCCCCACCACGACTAATGTCATGGATTAGCAGAGGTCTGAGCTGGGGTCCAGCCAAGGACGTGCCTATACTGCAAAGCCGCATTCGAGATCTCCTCGAGGGAGATTTTAATTTGGTCGTGGTAATACAAGTTATGCTAGTTCGTCAAGTCCAGCCTTGCAAACGCCGGACCCTTCGCATGTGGGAGTTCAACCCAGAAGGACCGCATGCCATTCAAAGTTTCCTCGGCCTGACGCACGAGGAAATGTACAAGTCATTCTTCGGACCTCAAATAGAGTGTCCGGATGCTACTGAGGACGTGGGCCTGAGCAGTAACCGCGCCGCTGAATAAGTAAGAAATCCTCTAGCCGAACACACTGTCCTTTATTCATCATGAAGTTATTTCTGAGAGTTTGGTCTTTGACCAGGACTGGCTAACAAAGGCGAAGATGATTCGGTGTTTGGCTCCCCTCCCCGAGGGTTTGGAAAATCGGGTATTGGAAAAGATGCTCGAGCTCGCACCTTGCCCGGAGCCCTCGAAGGAAGATACAGGGGGGGGGGGATAATATGGGCGGATGCGGGCCCCCATCGCTGCCAGTTCCCACCGAGGGAATGAGCGTCTCCATGAAGGAGGATAACCGG
>NC_057800.1:527529840-527539150 GCF_018294505.1 Triticum aestivum
GTCATAAGTGATCCAAAACATACTTTAATAGTGAAGGTACACTATCTTTCTTCTGAGAAAATAACCGCCGCATATATCTTGCAGTTCGGGCCTTAGCCCCTCTCAGCTGAGCTCGTCTTCGGGGGATCTTCTTCCAGAGATGATGGAGAGCGAAATGCCTCCCCCGGACTCCTCCGCTCAAGAAGCGGGTGACCCCGAAGTGTCGTCATGGAGGGCCTCTCCGGATATGGTGAGGCCAGAAGATAATCCCATAGACCCCCGAAGTCCCCAGCATCCGGCTCCCGAAGAGAGCAAACAAAAGAGTCCGGCACTGTCTGGTATGTGGTCGGACGTTCTGAGGGAGCTGGTGGGGCGAGCGGCCATCTCAGAAGAACACCATATGCTGATGGGTACGGTGATGGAGAGAATTTCGTCCGCCGAAAGCAGATTACATGAAGCCTTTATAAGTCTACTGACAGGCTTTGAGGTACGTGAGATAATATGTGATAGTACCGCACATGTTAGGTGTGCCCTGTGTAGATAGTAGCCCCTGAGACTCTGGTTGTCGTCTAGAACGGCGGCGAATAGAGGATCATAGTCCCAGGCAATAACCAGAGTGCCCTTATGTGCAGGTGGTGGAAGCTTCGGTGGCTGTCCGGACTAGTGAGTTTGCCAAATTAAAACGACAACTGGATGCGGCAGACGCCGACATCGAGCTTGTTAACAAGAGGCTTGACAAGGCACAGGGTAAGTGTTATTATCTGGTGAACGCCACATAGTAAGAGCAGCATGATGCCAGAGCTACCACCGTGCAAACCTTGCGGGCAGAACTTGCCCGAGCCAAGGAACAAGCGAGGATTAGTAATACGGCTACTTTGAAGGTGGCCGAAGAGTTGAAAGCCGAGAAGGCCGCACATTGCGAGAGTCAAGAGAAGATGGCCAAGATGGCCGTAGAATTAAAAGACACTGCCGACCGTTGCCGGCTCCTTGAAAAAGAAAACCGAGCGAAGGCAACAGACCTTGAGAAGGCCACAATGGCGGACAAAGACACCCGCTCTGCTATGAGAGCAAAGAAGGAGGAGCTGCAGGAAGCCGGGGATATTGCGGCTACGAAGCACTTCATGCTAAGGAGGAAGTTCGGAGATCCACGGTATGCCCCTCTGGATCGGCTGTGGAGTTCAGCAGATGCGTATATGGACTTGACGGCGAGCGCTGCCGATGCGGCCAAATACTTCCAAGGTCAAACGGATCATGAAGTGGACAAGCTGTTCTGGTCGCAATTCAACGTTCCAGAGCGTCCGCTTCCATTGACTGATCAGCTAGCCGAATGGGCCGAACTAAATAGGTTGTCCGGACTCGCCATGAGGTCTGTCGTGGATCAGCTATGGCCGGAAAAGCCAAAGCCGAACAACTATTTCAGTTTAGTGCAGCGGTTCCTTGGTGCGGTGTCGTGCATTAATGCGATGAAGAGGTCGGCATGCATAGAAGGCTCACGGATGGCCCTTGCCCGTGTTAAAGCATACTGGGCGGAGATGGACGCTACCACTGTTGCGGCGCAGGGTTTGGCCATAGGCCGAGTGGCTGCCGAGCACTATTTCGAGGAGGTTCTCGAGGGTGCTCGTTTGATAGAGGCCCAGTGCTTGAAGAATATTATGTTTGAGTGATATGTATTCTCATTGTAAACACAATGCTTTTATGAAATTTTATAAGGCTATGTTTATACTTTTGCCTGAAAGTAGTATGATGCCTCCTGTGCGGCCGTTTATGTATACATGTGTATAACCTGAAAGATTGCAGCCGTCGGCTTCAACCCCCACGCATATAATGCGGAGGTGTTCATGTAAAACGCGTGTTCACACTTAACCCAACGTCTTGGTCCTATTAAGGAGGTGATAGCGTAGCGAATGAGGCAACCGGACTATAATGCTTTAACACTTTCACTTAGCCATAGGAGTTTGACAGTGGGGCTACTAGATAGCCCCTAGTGGCTCTGCACTCTCCCGATCTCGGGGTGCGTACAAGCCTGGCCGAAAAACGGCCCTTCGTTAAGGCAGAGGAATTCTAACATTCCGATAGGTCATCGAGTGGTTGACCAGTCTCACGCTATATCATGACAGTCAGTGTCGGCTTTCTCTACTGAGGTGCTCGTCTGGATGAACCAGGGCACAATCACAGTAGTTCTCCTGGTGCTGCCTTAGCCGATAAAGCGGAACGTAAGGCACCAAAACACAGGAGCCGGGCAAACCCAACATTTGAGCAAAGACAATGATTCGGAGCTGATGCATATAAGGCCAAACTCGCGACGCCGAACACTCCCTGAGGTATTCGGTCTTTATGGTATAAACCGGGCCTAAATAGTGCCCTTTGTAAGAAGCCCCTTGTGTCCAGGTACGTGCATTATTATGACGTGGCCACATGCCAAGACGTCAGCATCCTTCCCAATTGTGCTGAGAATTCGGTGGATGTGTATCAACAAGAGACAGTAAAAAAGGTTTACGCAGGGTCTTAATCTAAAAAGAATCCTTGGAACGGGTCCCTGCTGCATGTCTGCGCCTGTGTCTCTGTTGTGCCGTATCCTGGACGGGTGTAGCACGATGGTCATCTGTAAAAGAGAGGAATTTAGGTGAAAAAGTTGTCGTGCAGAGAGATAGTTTTTAAAGAAACCATGTATAAATAGAAATGAGTATAAATTGCCACTTGTCTGCGCGTGTTGGGCCCCTTGTATTTGTAATAGGGGTGTGGCCATCAATCCGGTATGAATTACATATAGCAGCGCCGGACTCATCTAACCGCGTCCGTGGTCTTGACGACCTATCAAATACTTTAGTTGGCGAGGCCGTTTTTAGTGTGCGGCTACCAAGGCAGTCGCATTCTCTTCGACGCGCAAGGATCGCTTAATACTTCCATTCACTGTAATGATGCCACGTGGACCGGGCATCTTGAGCGTCAGGGAAGCGTAATGTGGTATTGCATTAAAGCGAGCAAAAGCTTCGCGTCCGAGTAGTGCTTGATAGCCACTTTGGAACGGAGCGATGTGGAAGGTTAAATGTTCGCTATGGAAGTTATCGGGGAAGCCGAATATAACCTTTAGTAGCAGGGAGCCCGTGCAATGAGCCCCTGGGCCTGTCGTTACTCCTTTAAAGGTAGTATTGCTATGGCATATTTTCGTTGGGTCTATCCCCATTTCACGGATTGTATCCTGGTATATCAGGTTGAGACTGCTGCCACCGTCCATCAGGACTCGTGTGAAGTGGTATCCGTCGATTATTGGGTCTAATACCAGGGCAGCCCATCCTGCACACCGGATACTTGCTGAGTAATCACGATGGCCGAAAGTAATCGGTTGAGACGACCAGTGGCAGGACTCCGCGGTGATAGGCCCTTGGGCATATTTTTCTGGGAGTGCCGTTTTGTTTCTCCCCTTGATCACGTGTAACACGTTTACTGTTTTGACTTCTGGTGGAAATTTCTTTTGTTCCCCAGTGTCTTGCTTGAGAGGCTCATCCTCGTCTTCGCTTGGTGTATCCTCCCCCTTATGTACGGTGTTGAGCTTGCCGGACTGCTTGAAGACCCAACATT
Source organism: Triticum aestivum (assembly GCF_018294505.1). NCBI lineage: Eukaryota > Viridiplantae > Streptophyta > Magnoliopsida > Poales > Poaceae > Triticum > Triticum aestivum. The sequence goes on from NC_057800.1 coordinate 527,533,399, forward strand.
CTCTGTGGGTATGATTAGCGGGTTTACCAGGGGTTCTATGGATCTGACATATTTGGTCCAGAATTTTGTTTAGGCTGGACAGTTCGTCTCTGGCGCCTTTAGAGGGCAGCTTTTGCTGACCTGGCCAAGAGCTTTTGAATCTGGCGTTTACTGCCGTGCTCTTCGTGCTGTCTTCTTTATTCCGGTGTTTGTTATTGCTGTTGCATCGTGATTTCCCGTTTCCATCTCTAACATCGTATGTACTGGGGTTGCTGGTGCTGCATCTGGCTAGCCAGCTATCCTCACCCGCGCAAAAGCGGGTCATGAGGCTTGTTAATGCTGCCATTGTTCTCGGCTTTTCTTGGCCGAGGTGTCTGGCAAGCCATTCATCACGGACACTATGCTTAAAAGCTGCCAAGGCTTCGGTGTCCGGACAGTCGACAATTTGGTTCTTTTTAGTAAGAAACCTGTTCCAAAGCTTTCGGGCTGACTCTCCGGGCTGTTGAGTTATATGACTCAAATCATCCGCGTTCGGAGGTCGGACATAAGTCCCTTGAAAATTTTCCCAAAAGGCGTCTTCGAGCTCTTCCCAACTTCCAATGGAGCTTTCGGGGAGGTGTCGTGGTTCTAAGTCTGACAGTAATGTAGGGGGTAGGTATGGAGAGGCAAGATCTTAGCTATGGAGTAGTTGTAAGCACACGAGGTTTACGAGTTCAGGCCCTTCTCGGAGGAAGTAATAGCCTTACGTCTCGGAGCCCGGAGGCGGTCGACTGGATTATGTGTGTATGAATTATAGGGGTGCGAACCCTTTACACTGAGGAGGAGGGTGGCTTATATAGAGTTCGCCAGACCCCTCCGGCCCTCAGTTATGCAGGGTTTTAAGTACATTAAGGTCAGGCATTATTGGTAACGCCCCTAATAAAGTGCTATGATAACCATAAAAGCTACTTAATGACCGACCGTTAGCGTGCGGAGTGATAGGTCTCCTGGCTGTCGAGTGGTTGCTTCTTGGTCGAGTGATTGCTTCTTGGTCGAGTGTCTTCGAGTCTGTCGAGTGGAACACCTCCAAGTCGATTGAAAGGTGATTTCTTCTAGAGATGTCCTTAGGTAGGGCAGTTAGGACAGGTCCATGACCCTACCCTAGGTACATAGCTTCATCATTAGCCCCCGAATGGATCGAGGTTTGAGTGGGGAAGGAGTTGAGAACTTTTCCGACTCATTTTTCATGCCATGAGCATATCTTGTTTCGGATCAATGAACCTGAGTGACGACAGCAACTTCCTTTTCAGTCGTCTTGATCCATTCTTAGTTTTTTGTCGAGTGAGTTTCTTTACTTGAAAAGCTCCGAGTGACGGTGTGGAGGAGATCTTCCGTCTGACAAGTTGTTCTGTTGCCCGCGGATTTCGCGGGATTCGAATTTTGGGAAGCGCGCGGGACGGGGGATGCCGTAGTAATCGGATGGGATAGGGCGGAGCTGCCTCGATCTCCGCGCCACCTTTTCACCATGTATCACGCGCGCGATTGTTACGAGATTTGACAGGATCGTCCGGGCCTACCAGTCAGCCACTCGAAAGTGACCTCATATAAGGCATCGGACCGGGGTTTCTCGAATAGTGCGTTCTCATTTCCTCTTCTCCTCTTCAGGCTTCTTCGTCGCGCTCGCTCTCGCCCCAGCGCCGCTGCTCCGTACGTGTCTCGCCGACGATGATGGGGAAGGAGAAGACGACAGCTCTGGAGCGGGCGAAGAAGGCGACGGCAAAGGCGAAGGGGAAGGCGACCAGTCGGGGTGGATCTTCCTCACGAGCCGGCCTGCCGAAATGCTGGATCCAGGGCAACTGGATTCGCTCGACAATCCTCCAAGAAGACCTCGACGACCTAGCCGACGGAGGACTGATCCCCCATGGATCGGCGCAGCTTCCGGGGAAGGAATCTGAGCCGCAACCTCGGGAGGGTGAGCGCGTTCTCCTTGCCACTCACGTCGACCGTGGGTTTTCCTTCCCTCCTCACCCTTTCTTTTGGGGATTTCTGAATTTCTTTGGGGAACAACTCCACCACTTCACTCCCAACACAGTCGTGTATCTCGCTGCTTTCGTGTCCTTGTGCGAGAATTTCTTGGGTTGTCGGCCTCACTGGGGTCTTTTCAAGCACATTTTCACCTGTCGTTCTCAAACGGTGAAAAAGGCCAATCCGAGTGATGAGAGAACACAAGTGAATGTGTGGGGGTCTTGGTGTTCAGATGAGAGGGAAAAGTTCCTTTCCGGCCATGATTCTTCTCGACTCGGTCCACGGATGGCAGTCGACCTGGTTTTACTGCAAAGACCAGCCGACGCCAGGGCAGTTGACTGGCCTCCCTCCTTTTACCATGGACCGAGTGAGGAAACCCTCCTCTTTGAAGGTGATCCCGGAGGAGAAGGCGCAAGTTAAGGTGTTGGTCAAACGAGTGGTCCAGTTTATCCGTGACGGGGTCACTGGTATGGATCTCTTGGAGGTTTTCCTTCGGCGGCGCATCCAGCCTCTTCAAGCTCGAGACCATCCGATGTGGATGTATTCGGGTCTTGACGACACCACTCGGATTCACCCAGAGGAGGTCGATGACGACACACTGGAGGGGTGGCTGTCGGGGATCACCGGAAACAAGGACAACCCCAGGGGAGCCAGGAGAGTTCCTCCATTCGACCAGTCCCATGAACCAGAAAAGGTCTGATTTTGAGCTTTTGATTATAATCCGAATTCACCCGCGCAGCTGTCTATACTGCGTCAACTGACTTTATTCTTCCTGCTTTCGTTCAGGCCGTTATCGAAATGTACTCAGTGCCCAACGAAGAGCAAGAGCAAGACCCGGAAGGAGAGGCGAGCGGCAGTGATAGTGGCGAATGGCATTCTGACGGAGAAGGGGACGAAGAAAGCCACGACTTAAGTGACGAAGAAGAAGTCGAGTTGCCTCCTCGCAGGGAGAGGCGATCCAAGCTTGACCAAGAACGACCGAGCGCCCGTGAAAAGGCGATTGCTTAGACTGGTTAGTCTTCAAAGCGTCCTCGGACATCTTCACCAACCCAAACTGAAAAAGCGTCAAAGCATCCCAAAGTTGCAGAGCAGAAGCCTCGGAAGGCGTTGCCGAAGATTAAGATTGACATCCCCGTCGCTTCTGCGTGAGTGTCTCCCTTTGTATTTACTCGACGCTCCGTGCTGTTTATTTTTTCTTGATTTAACCAGACGAACTTTGGAACTGGCAGCGCTGCTACTTCCGGGACCTCAGCTTACAGGGATGACGATGAGGTAATGGAGGATGCAGTCACTTCCAATCTGGGTATGATTTCTGTCATTCTGTCTTTATTTGGTCGACTCAACTGCAATGTGTACCATTGGGTGATGTGATTTTGGCGATTGATCTTTGAACAACTCCTTACATTATTGACCTCCCCGATGATGATGATGAAGAGCCTGAGAGGCCTTTGACGAGGAAAAATAAAAAAGCTCCTGCAAGCAGGGTGCCACAATCGACGCTGATGGCGGAACCAGTCGTTCAGGACGCTGGTGATGCCAATCGGGGTTCTGTTACCTTCGCCGTACCATTGACGAGTGCCTTGCCTTCTTCGTCGACTGCTCAAGCTCCTGCCGACCCACCTTCAGTTTTTGCGATCCATCATGTCCCAGAGGACGAAGTGAATGCTGCCAAGGAAGCCATACGCCAGGCGGGCACTATGATGGAGAAGATGAAGGCGGTGCGGGACGCCAGTCAGGCCGCCTATGACGCCAGCTCGGCTCTCCAAAGCAATGTTCAGGTTAGTTGGTCACCACTTGTTCTGTTAGGATATACTATCTGAAGACACTCTTTCCAAAAATCTTTGCATCTGTACACCCACTGGGTGCGTCGATTGAATTTTTGGACTAGTGGGGGCATGCTGAGTGCACCCACTGGGTGTAGTCCCCGAGACTACGGTGGACTGCTGGCAGTCGACTGTAGTCTTTGTATTTTGATTCTTTTGCTCGGTCTGGTCTGGCCGTGTCGAGTGTAAACTGAACCGGTGGGGGCATGCAAAGTGCACCCACTGGGTGTAGTCCCCGAGACTATGGTGGACTGCGGGCAGTCGACCGTAGTCTTAGTATTTATTGTCTTTGTTGTTTTTCGCTGTAAAATAACTTCCCCTCCCTGATTGTAGAAATCTTGTGATCTTGGAGCTCGCTTTGCTGACTTGGAGAAACAGCAGATCCAGCTAAACCTTGACTTGGAATTGGCCAAGACAGAGCTGCAAAAGGCCAAGGACGACGCCAATGGTAAGACGAGCTTGTCGACTGGTTTGTCTTAGGCTTGAGTACCCTTCTTCTCTTTCTGAATCGAGCACCATTTCTTTGCAAAAAAACTGAACGAAGCTCTGGCGAAGAAGGATCAGGATTTGGCTGCTGCTCAAAAGAAAGCTGACGACAGAACCGCTCTGGCTGAACAGAAACTCGCTTCAGTCGGCCCATTGGAAGAAGAGAACGCCAAGATGAAATCTGCCCTGGGCGAAGCCAACAAGGAGGTCACACGCTTGAAGAAGGACAAGGTCAACCTGAACGAGAAGATGGAAGGCATCACTCGCAGGAGGGACGATCTGGAGAGCTATCTGAGGAGCCTTGCCAAGAAGTTGTTCATCAAGCTTGAAGGTATACATTTTGTTCCGACTGATGTTTTTTTTGTCGACTCAGCATACGGAAATTGACTTATCCTTGGATCGTGAATGTAGAGTTTTGCCAGAACTTCGAGGAGGAGACTGGGCGGATTGAGCCAGGTTTGGACCCCATCAACTCTCTCGTAAAGATGAAACTGCCATGAATCTGCTCCGACTGGAATCCCGCATCGACGGTGTTGTGGACTACTTGGCTCAACTGAAGGTCGCCACGTCACGGATCGACACAGCACTTTGGCCAGGGGCCTCGCTCCAGAATGATCTCGAGTCTCCGATGACTCGACTTAACGAGATCCCTGGTCGAGTGCAGGAGTGGAAGAAATCTTCTGCCCGGTGTGGTGCTGATGTGGCTTTGTCTTTGGTTCGTGTCCACTGCAAGGAGGCGCGAGAAGATAAGCTGGCAGCAATCAAGGTCGCCAACACCCAGAGGCATGACTTCCGATCTTTTATGGAGACTTTTATTGCTGCAGCCACTCGGATCGCCGACGACGTCGACCTGGACGAGTTCGTCGAGCCTGCCAGTCCTCCTCCTGCGGAGTGAACAAACTTGTATGCCCCACCTTAAATTTGCCTCGGAACGCCGAGTGGTTTTTGTAACCGTTAAACTCTTTCGGGCTGAATGCCCAAGCACTTCAATCTGCGGTCTGGAACCTTTAGGATTTATCTAAACTTGGTTTATCATTGAATATCTTCATGAATTCTCCGTCGAGTGGAACTCGTTCTTCACTCGAGACAACTTTGTATTTGTGGCGCAGCTCCGAAGGAGAAGGTAGCAGTCGACTTGCACCTCGTCGTCCTTGCGGATTGGGGTGTGCTTCGTACTTAGGCGAGTACTGGACTGCAGCTAAGCCTCCGAGTGGGAGGGTCGCTCTCCACTCGGTAGGATTTTTCAAACTTAGGCGAGTATTGGACTGCAGCTAAGCCCCCGAGTGGGAGGGTCGCTCTCCACTCGGTAGGATTTTTCAAACTTAGGAGAGTACTGGACTGCAGCTAAGCCCCCGAGTGGGAGGGTCACTCTCCACTCGGTAGGATTTTCAAACTTAGGCGAGTACTGGACTGCAGCTAAGCCCCCGAGTGGGAGGGTCGCTCTCCACTCAGTAGGATTT
>NC_057800.1:527539452-527613018 GCF_018294505.1 Triticum aestivum
CAAACTTAGGCGAGTACTGGACTGCAGCTAAGCCCCCGAGTGGGAGGGTCGCTCACCACTCGGTAGGATTTTTCAAACTTAGGCGAGTACTGGACTGCAGCTAAGCCCTCGAGTGTGAGGCTGGCTCACCACTCGGTAGGATTTTCAAATACTTAGGCGAGTACTGGACTGCAGCTAAGCCTCCGAGTGGGAGGCTGGCTCACCACTCGGTAGGATTTTCAAACACTTAGGCGAAACGGGTTCGCAGCTAAGCCCCCGAGTGGGAGGCTGGCTCACCACTCGGTAGGATTTTCAAACACTTAGGCGAAACGGGTTCGCAGCTAAGCCTCCAAGTGAGAGGCTGGCTCACCACTTGGTAGGAAATTATTTTTACAAACTTAGGCGAAACAGATTCGCAGCTAAGCCACCCACCGGGGGATTTCTCACGCAAACAAAAACAAAAACAATTCACTGGGAAAATTATAATGCTCTTGTCTTTGATAAATAAACCGCAGAAGTTTTTCTTATTACATCTCATCCGAATGAGAATTCAAGTATAAAAGGGGTGGAGCAGCTCCGCATTCCAGGCTCGTGGCTCATCAATCTGGCAATCGACATTATAAAGGTGGTACGCTCCATTGTGGAGGACTCTGGTGACTATGAAGGGACCTTCCCAAGTAGGAGCGAGTTTGTGTGGTTTCTGTTGATCCACTCGGAGGACCAAGTCTACTTCTTGGAAGGCTCGACTCTTCACATTTCTGGCATGGAATCGACGCAAGTCTTGCTGATAGATGGTCGATCGGATCATGGCCATTTCTCTTTCTTCTTCCAGGAGGTCGACTGCGTCCTGCCGGGCTTGTTCTGCTTCATCTTTAGAGTAGAGCTCGACTCGGGGTGCGTTGTGAAGCAGGTCACTCGGCAAAACTGCTTGGGCTCCGTAGACCAGAAAGAATGGGGTTCTTCCAGTCGATCGGTTCGGGGTTGTCCTCAATCCCCAAAGGACTGATGGAAGCTCGTCGACCCATGCACCTGCTGCGTACTTGAGATCGCGCATCAGTCGGGGTTTCAGTCCTTTGAGAATTAAGCCGTTTTCTCTTTCCGCTTGTCCATTCGACTAGGGTGAGTGACTGAAGCGTAGTCGACTCGTGTGCCTTGAGAGGCGCAAAAGGCTTTGAATTTGTCAGAATCAAAGTTTGACCCATTGTCAGTGATGATGCTGTGTGGAACTCCATATCTGAATATCAACTCTCTGATGAAACTGATAGCAGTGCAAGCATCATGATTCTTGATAGGCTTAGCTTCAATCCATTTGGTGAACCTGTCGACTGCTACTAGCACATGAGTGAAGCCGCTCCTGCCCGTTCTCAGTGGTCCAACCATGTCTAGTCCCCAAACAGCGAAGGGCCAGACGAGTGGAATGGTTTTCAGGGCTGACGCGGGTTTGTGCGACATATTGGAGTAAAACTGACATCCTTCACATTTGTCGACTATCTCTTTCACCATTTCATTCGCCCTTGGCCAGTAGAATCCCGCTCGGTATGCTTTAGCCACAATGGTCCGAGAGGACGCATGATGACCACAGGTCCCCGAGTGGATATCGTCAAGGATTATTTGACCTTCTTCTGGTGTTATACACTTCTGACTGACTCCAGTCGCGCTTTCTCTATACAACTGTCCCTTTATGACTATAAAGGCCTTGGATCGACAGACGATCTGTCGAGCCTCTTCTTCGTCCTCTAGGAGTTCTTTCCTTAGGATGTATGCGATGTACGGTACCTTCTAGTCGGGAGTGATGATCAAAACTTCCATGATCAGGTCGACCACAGTTGGAACTTCAACTTTAATTAGACCCGTGGCACTTTTTGGCTGCGGGGCTTCTTCAGTGAAAGGATCCTCCTGAATTGATGGTGTGTGGATGTGTTCCAAAAACACGTTGCTGGGAATGGCTTCTCTTTTGGAACCTATTTTCGCCAAATCATCAGCTGCTTGATTTTTCAGTCGGGGTATGTGATGAAGTTCTAACCCCTCGAATTTCTTCTCCAGCTTTCTCACTGCATTGCAATAACCAGTCATGGCCGGACTTCTGACGTCCCACTCCTTCATCACTTGATTAACCACCAAATCTGAGTTGCCATAGACCATGAGGCGACAGACGCCGAGTGAAATGGCCATGCGCAACCCATATAAAAGTGCTTCATATTCTGCTTCGTTATTGGAGGAATCAAAGTGGATTTGAAGAACATATCTGAGCTTATCTCCTCGGGGGGAGACCAATACTACCCCAGCACCGGAACCATTTAGCATTTTGGAACCGTCGAAGAACATAGTCCAATGCTCTGAGTGAACCTGAGTCGGCAGTTGTTGTTCAATCCACTCGGTGACGAAATCCGCTATTGCTTAGGACTTGATAGCTTTCTTTGCCTCAAACTTGATATCTAGAGGAAGGAGTTCAATCGCCCATTTTGCCACTCGACCAGTTGCATCTCTGTTGTGCAGGATCTATGACAACGGAGCACCGCTGACGACGTAATGGAATGATCAGAGAAGTAGTGAGCAACCTTCTTTGTGGTTATATAAATCCCATATACAAGCTTCTGATAATGAGGATATCTTTGCTTCGACGGGGTCAAAACTTCAGAAACATAATATACTGGGCGCTGAACTTTGAAGGCTTTTCCTTCTTCTTCCCCCTCGACCGTAAGTACCGTACTGACGAGTTGTCCCATGGTTGCGATGTAAATCAGCAAAGGCTCTTTGCTGATTGGGGCAGCAAGCATTGGCTGGGTGGAGAGCAGAGCTTTGAGCTCTGCAAACGCTGCATCAGCTTCAGGAGTCCACTTGAACTTGTCTGACTTCTTCATCAATCGGTAAAGAGGCAATGCCTTTTCACCGTGACGAGAGATGAATCGACTTAAAGCGGCCAAGCAACCAGTAAGCTTTTGGACGTCGTGCACTCGCACAGGACGTTTCATCCGGAGTATAGTACCGACTTTTTCTGGATTGATGTTGATTCCCTATTCGGAAACGAGAAAACCGAGTAACTTTCCGCCAGGAACTCTGAATGTGCACTTTGATGGATTAAGCTTGATATCATACCTCCTGAGGTTGGCAAAGGTTTCAGCAAGGTCAGTCAGCAGGTCGGAACCCTTCCGTGACTTGACCACAATATCATCCATGGATGCTTCCACATTCCGACTGATTTGAGTGACCAAACACTTCTGAATCATCCTCATGAATGTGGCTCCGGCATTCTTGAGGCCGAATGGCATGGTAACATAATAGAAGCACCCGAATGGAGTGATGAAAGCTGTTTTGATCTCGTCAGGTCCATACAGACGGATCTGATGGTACCCGGAATAGGCGTCTAAAAAGACAGTCTCTCACATCCCGCAGTCGAGTCGACTATCTGGTCGATGCGGGGGAGAGGAAAATGATCTTTCGGGCAGGCCCAATTGATATGTTTAAAGTCAATGCACATGCGAAGTGACTTGTCCTTCTTGGGGACCATGACAACATTGGCGAGCCACTCGGAGTGGTAAATCTCTCGGATGAACTCCGCTGCTAAGAGCCGAGCCACCTCCTCACCAATAGCCTTTCTCTTCTGGACGGCGGACCGTCGGAGATGTTCTTTGACAGGTTTCACTTTTGAGTCGACTCGTAGGCAGTGCTCAGCCAGCCCCCTGGGAACATTCGGCATGTCAGAAGGCTTCCATGCAAAGATGTCCCAGTTCTCACAGAGGAACTGGATGAGCGCTTCTTCCTATTTGGAGTCGAGTGTTGTTGAGATATGAGTCGGAGCAGCACTGGGATCGGTCGGGTGAATGTGAACCGGCTTCGTTTCACCAGAGGACTGAAAAGCTGATTCTGTAGCGGGCTTCTTGGCTCGCAACAAATCACTCGGGTCTGCAGTCTTCTGGTACTCCTGCAGCTCCACCACTGCCATCTGAGCATCAGCGATCTTTGAGCCTTTCTGAAAACACTCTTCTGCTTTCTTCCGATTGACCGTAACAGTGATCACACCTTTGGGACCAGGCATCTTCAATTTGAGATACACATAACATGGTCGAGCCATGAAGCGTGCATAAGCTGGCCTGCCCAAAATAGCGTGATAAGCACTCTGGAGATCCACAACTTCGAACGTCAACTTTTCTATGCGGTAATTCTTGGAATCACCGAAAACCACATCAAGAGCAATTTGGCCGAGTGACTCAGCCTTCTTCCCAGGAATGACTCCATGGAAACTCATGTTGCTGGTACTGAGTCTGGACATCGGAATGCCCATCCCTTTCAACGTCTCAGCATATAGTATGTTCAAACCACTGCCACCATCCATCAAGACTTTGGTCAGTCGAGTGCCTTCAACAACTGGGTCGACCACCAAATCTTGCCTCCTAGGGGTGGCAATGTGCGTTGGGTGATCGGACTGGTCGAATGTGATGGCAGTCTGAGACCACTTCAGATAACTGGGTGTCGCCGGAGCAAGCATATTCACCTCATGGTTGATAACTTTCAGTCGACTTTTGCTTTCAACATCAGCAAAAATCATCAAGGTGAATTGACCTGGGGGTATCCATCATTGCTGTCTTCCTTGTCCTCAACTTTGTCTGACTCCTTTTCCTTATCTTTGGGCTGTTTGCCCTGGAACTGCTGGATCAAGAGCTGACACTGTCGAGTGGTATGTTTCGGGTAAATGAGCTTACCCTCTTCATCTTTCTTGGTGTGGATGTGACATGGCAAATCCAACACATCATTTCCATCTTGGTGTTTAACTTTCTTGGGGTTCCAAGGCCCTTTGGGTTTCCCCTTAAACTTTCCTTGAGTTACAACCAAGGCTTCCCCAGGAGCAGCTGGCTCGGCTTTCCGCTTCTGTTTCCAATTGGAATTTCCTCCTCCGGTTTCTTGGACGACCGACTTGTGCTTGCCACTCCGGAGTCGATCCTCATCTTCACCATTAGCATACTTGGTGGCAATCTCCATCATCCAATTCAGAGACATGTCTCCGGTTCGACCGAATTTCAGATTCAGTTCTCTGTACTTGACGCCTTCTTTGAAGGCACAGACTGCTTGGTGATCAGGCACATTCTCTACCGTGTGATGTAACGTGATCCATCTCTGGATGTAATCCCTCAAAGTTTCATTCGGCTCCTGCATGCAAGACCACAGTTCCGTCAGCCCTGCCGGTCGCTTGCATGTTCCTTCAAATGTGGTGACAAACACTCGGGCGAGATCTTCCCAAGTGTAAATGTTGCTGGGTGCTAACTGATTCAGCCACGCTCTGGCCGAGCCCTCCAACATGAGAGGCAGGTGCTTCATGGCCACTTCATCATTGCCACCGCCAATCTGGACAGCCACTCGGTAGTCTTCAAGCCAAGTATCAGGCTTGGACTCACCAGTGAACTTACTGACTCCAGTCGCCAACCTGAAGTTGGGAGGAATCACAACGGCCCTGATGGATCTACTAAAGCACTCTGGCCCCGAAACATGTACTCTGCTGCTGGTAGGTGCATCTTTGTCGTGACCTTCTCGGCGAGCTCTGTTCCTGTCGACCAAACCTTGAACGAGAATGGATCTCGCATCAAAGCCTGGTTCCCTGGGGTCGACTAGAATCCTTCGCACAACACTATGAGGGCGCCTGTCATCCTGCTGTCGAGGCACATATGATCCACTCCTCGGGGGAGGGGTAGGCACTCGACGTCGATTGTCACGATCGAATCGGTGATCATACTGCTCACGGTTCCCGTACTGATCACGCCGGTCCCCACGTCCCTCACGCCTCGGGGGCAATCTTGGGCTATGAGCCGACTGGACTGTGTCTGCAGCAATGGATCTGCTATGAATCCTATTCCGCGACTGAGAAACAGCGGAATTCTGGTCTCCTGCTGCCCGGAGTAACACTCTGATCTGCAGCAAGCCTCTGCCAGCCTCTGACTGGGAAGGCTGAATCGACTCTGCTATACGGGCTGCAGCTGCTAAATTCTGAATCGGAGTTTGATATACCTGCGAGGGAGGAAAGAGCTGACGTCGACTGGATTCTGGAACCCGTTGTCGCGCACGCTCGTCGAGTGCTCGCTGGAGGTTCTCCAGTCGAGTGCGCTCAGCCAAGTTTGCCAGGCGCGCATCCTCCAAGGCACGAGCCTCGGGGGTTTCTCCAACGATAGGAGTGTGCAGTGCATCCATGTTCCGGCGACGAAGTTCTTCTCTCTGCAGCGACGTGAGAGGCTCGGGGAGATATTCCTCATGGGGATGCGACGGGTCGCCTCCACCTGCGCCTCCGTCGATGCAGGGAAAACCGGGAGGACTGGTGGTCCATCGACCATCAGAATCTCCGCCGCCGGATCGCTGCTGTCGCACTCGTATGCGGTCTCTGCGGAGCCAGTCGAACAGGCCGTAGAGGGATTCGTCGGGCTCGATCGCCGCGACTTGAGGGGTGGCCGACTGGCGTGCCACCGCGTGTCTCACCCACCGCTGAAGTCTCGACCGACCGGAGCGCTTGCGCCGGCGGGAAACAGGGAGGGAGGACAACACAGGGGCCGACCAATAATGGGTCGACGGTTGCCGCAAGAGGACGCCGCGGACGCACGCACGAAAGTGCGTTGCCCCGCGGACAGGGAGTGCGTCGACGTCGAGCAGAGCCTCCTGAAGCCAAGCGGAGTCGTCGGCGATGAACATGAGCGCGCCGAGACGGATCTCGCGGCCTTCCACCAAAAATCCGCCAGAAACCATGATGATTTGGATCAGAAAAGATCGCAACTCCTCCAACAAATCGCTAAGACACCTGCCCCACGGTGGGCGCCAACTGTCGTGGTTCTAAGTCTGACAGTAATGTAGGGGGGTAGGTATGGAGAGGCAAGATCTTAGCTATGGAGTAGTTGTAAGCACACGAGGTTTACGAGTTCAGGCCCTTCTCGGAGGAAGTAATAGCCTTACGCCTCGGAGCCCGGAGGCGGTCGACTGGATTATGTGTGTATGAATTACAGGGGTGCGAACCCTTTACACTGAGGAGGAGGGTGGCTTATATAGAGTTCGCCAGACCCCTCCGGCCCTCAGTTATGCAGGGTTTTAAGTACATTAAGGTCGAGCGTTACTGGTAACGCCCCTAATAAAGTGCTATGATGACCATAAAAGCTACTTAATGACCGAACATTAGCGTGCGGAGTGATAGGTCTCCTGGCCGTCGAGTGGTTGCTTCTTGGTCGAATGATTGCTTCTTGGTCGAGTGTCTTCGAGTCTGTCGAGTGGAACACCTCCAAGTCGATTGAAAGGTGATTTCTTCTAGAGATGTCCTTGGGTAGGGCAGTTAGGATAGGTCCATGACCCTACCCTAGGTACATAGCTTCATCAGGAGGCTCTTAAGCCAGTGCCGAGCTGGCTCTTTGAGTTTGAGGGGTAAATACTTAATGGCGTTGAGATCATCTCTCCGAGCCATGTGGATATGGAGGATATAGTCCTCAATCCAGACCCCAGGGTATGTTGTTCCATCGTATGCCTCTATGTTTATGGGTTTGAATCCTTCTGGAAATTCATGGTCTAGCACCTCATCGGTGAAACATAGGGGGTGTGCAGCACCCCTATATCCGGGTGTACCGTGTTGTTCGGATGTTTGTTGTGTTGCATTGTATGCTGGAGCACGCTTGCGTGGTCCGTAGATGGATCTGGTTTCGCCCTCCTTTTGATGCGAGACCTCGCGTAGACCGCGTATTGGCTTATGTGCGGCGTTGCTTGACGCTTTATGTTGGCCGTGAGTCGTCTATCCGGCCAGATGGCTGTTTTAATTTTTGGTTGTGGGGGGGTCTGAGGCCTCCTCATCGAATTCAAGTAGCAACTTCCACTTTGGGTAGCTCTTGGTGGGGCGATTGCCGCCGTACTTCGCTGCTATGTTGAGTACTTTACTCCATCTGATTTGGAGTGTGTCCTGCGCAGCCTTGAGCCTTTGCTTCTGCCTTTTCAGACTCCTCGCGGTGGCAACAAGCCTTTGACGGACATTCTGCTGCTCCGGGTGCCTGTCCGACGTTATGTTGTCCGGACTATTATCTTTGATAGAATTGGTTTGTTCGATTTGATTCTCCGTATTGTCGTGGTCCGGCGGTGGTTCGCCCTGCTCCAACGCTGGGTCTGTATGATTGTTATTTCTGCCGAGGTGGGATTTGGGGCGGCGCTTCCGCCGCCGCTTTGACTACTTCTCGAGGGAACAAGCCTTCGGTGCGTCCTTCCGTTCCTCGTCGTCGTCTTCTGGTGTGTCCACCATGTATACGTCATATGATGAGGTGGACGTCCAGCACCCTGTGGGCGGTGGTTCCTCTTCGCCTCCCGCATCGTCGTCCATACCGTCAATGTCTTCGGAGTCGAAGTCGAGCATGTCGGTTGAGTCATTGACAGTGGCTATTAAGTGGGTGGTGGGTGGGCATTGAATTTCTTTGTCGTCCGCATCCCAATCCTGTTGGCCATAATCCGGCCAGGGCTCTCCTGTCAAAGAGAGAGACCTTAGTGAATTCAGAATGTCGCCGAAGGGCGAGTGGTGAAAGATATCCGCGGTGGTGAATTCCATGATCGGCGCCCAATCGGATTCGATTGGTAGGGGCGCGGGCGGTTCGGAGTCAGAAAAAGAGTTCGGCACCTTGGAGTCACGGGCTGCGCAGAGGATTATGCTGGTGTTCGGCTCGATCGCCGTTGAGACTGCAGCCCCTGAGGCGGTGTCTAATCACCCGTCCTCAATTGGCACAGTTGGCTCCGAGCTAAGGGTCGGAGCTGATGCGGGCGCGGCCTCTGGGGTACTATTCGGCGGCAGAGCTAGGTCATACACATCGTGACAGTGCGGCGCGCCCGGCTGTGGCTCAAATCCGTCGAAGATCAAGTCTCCGCGGATGTCGGTCGTGTAGTTCAAACTTCCAAATCTGACCTGACGGCCAGGGGTGTTGCTTTGAATCTACTCCAGATGGCCAAGCGAATTAGCCCGCAGTGCAAAGCCGCCGAATACGAAGATCTGTCCAGGGAGAAAAGTCTCACCCTGGACCGCATTGCTATCGATGATAGTAGGAGCCATCAAGCCTAACGGCGACGACACAGAGGAACTCTCAATGAAATCACCAATGTCGGTGTCAAAACCGGTGGATCTCGGGTAGGGGGTCCCGAACTGTGCATCTAGGCCGGATGGTAACAGGAGGCAGGGGACACGATGTTTTACCCAGGTCCGGGCCCTCTTGATGGTGGTAAAACCCTACATCCTGCTTGATTAATATTGATGATATGGGTAGTACAAGAGTAGATCTACCACGAGATCAGAGAGGCTAAACCCTAGAAGCTAGCCTATGGTATGATTGTATGTTGTGATTGTTGTCCTACGGACTAAAACCCTTCGATTTATATAGACACCGGAGAGGGTTAGGGTTACACAAGGTCGGTTACAAAGGAGGAGATATCCATATCCGTATTGCCTAGCTCGCCTTCCACGCCAAGTAGAGTCCCATCCGGACACGAGACGAAGTCTTCAATCTTGTATCTTCATAGTCTAACAGTCCGGCCAATAGAGATAGTCCGGCTGTCCGGAGACCCCCTAATCCAGGACTCCCTCAGTGGAGGTTGTGTGGAGAAGACAAAAAGGGAGAAAGTCTCACATCGACGTGGCTAATCAATGGGCTATGGAGATGCCCATAATTGATGTCAATGTGAGGAGTAGGGATTGCCATGCAACAGATGCACTAAGATCTATAAGTGTATGAAAGCTCAAACTAAAACTAAGTGGGTGTGCATCCAACTTGCTTGCTCATGAAGACCTCGGGCATTTGAGGAAGCCCATCATCGGAATATACAAGCCAAGTTCTATAATGAAAATTCCCACTAGTATATGAAAGTTATAACTCAAGAGACTCTCTATATGAATAACATGGTGCTACTCTGAAGCACAAGTGTGGTAAAAGGATAGTAACATTGCCATTCTCTCTTTTTCTCTCAATTTTTTTTGTTTTTTTATTTTGTTTTTTTGTTTTGGTGGGCTTCTTTGGCCTCTTTTTTTAAGTCCGGAGTCTCATCCCGACTTGTGGGGGAATCATAGTCTCCATCATCCTTTCCTCACTAGGGTAATGCTCTAATAATGATGATCATCACACTTTTATTTACTTACAACTCAATATTACAACTCAATGTCTAGAACAAAGTATGACTCTATATGAATGCCTTTGGCAGTGTACCAGGATGTGCGATGATCTAGAATAGCAAAGATATCAAAAAACGGACAAGCCATGAAAATATCATGCTAGCTATCTTACGATCATGCAAAGCAATATGACAATGAATGCTCAAGTCATGTATATGATGATGATGGAAGTTGCATGGCAATATATCTCGAAATGGCTATGGAAATGCCATAATAGATAGGTATGGTGGAAATTTTGAGGAAGATAAAAGGAGGCTTATGTGTGATAGAGCGTATCGTATCATGGGGTTTGGATGCACCGGCAAAGTTTGCACCAACTCTCGAGGTGAGAAAGGGCAATGCACGGTACCGAAGAGGCTAGCAATGATGGAAGGGTGAGAGTGCGTATAATCCATGGACTCAACATTAGTCATAAAGAAATCACATACTTATTGCAAAAATCTATTAGTCATCAAAAAAAGTACTATGCGCATGCTCCTAGGGGGATAGATTGGTAGGAAAGACCATCGCTCGTCCCCGACCACTACTCATAAGGAAGACAATCAATAAATAAATCATGCTACGACTTCATCACATAACGGTTCACCATACGTGCATGCTACGGGAATCACAAACTTCAACACAAGTATTTCTACAATCCACAACTACCCACTAGCATGAATCTGATATCACCATCTTTATATCGCAAAACTATTGCAAGGAATCAAACATATCATATTCAGCGATCTACAAGTTTTATGTAGGATTTTATGACTAACCATGTGAATGACCAATTCCTGTCATCTCTCTAAATAGATATAAGTGAAGCAAGAGAGTTTATTTATTTCTACAAAAGATATGCCCATGCTCTAACAAATATAAGTGAAGCAAAAGAGCATTCTACAAATGGCGGTTTTCTATGTGAAGAGAAACAGGCAATCCAAACTTCAAATGATATAAGTGAAGCACATGAAGCATTCTATAAAGTCATACTCAAAAGATATAAGTGAAGTGCAAAGAGCATTCTATAAATCAACCATGGACTATCTCATACCAGCATGGTGCATAAAAGAAAACTGAAAACTAAATGCAAAAGATGCTCCAAGATTCACACATATCGCATGAACGAAACGAATCCGAAAACATACCGATACTTGTTGAAGAAAGATGGGATGCCTTCCGGGGCATCCCCAAGCTTAGACGCTTGAGTATCCTTGAATATTTACTTGGGGTGCCTTGGGAATCCCCAAGCTTGAGCTCTTGTCTCTCCTCCTTTTCCTCACATCGAGACATCCTCGATCTTCGAACACTTCATCCACACAAAACTCAACAGAAAGCTCGGTAAGATCCGTTAGTATAATAAAGCAAATCACTACTCTAAGTACTGTTGCAAACCAATTCATATTTTTTTTTTGCATTTTAGATACTGTAATATACTTTTCCATGGCTTAATCCACTGATAGAAATTGATAGTTTCATCAAAACAAGCAAACTATGCATCAAAAACAGAATCTGTCTTAAATAGGACAATCTTAGTAATCTGAATATTCACCATATCTATGGAACTCCCCAAATTCTGCCAAAATTATGAAAAATAAAAAAAATTGTATAGAAAGACATTGCAAAAAGTTTCAGAACTGTTTGACGTTCCAGTAAAAAATGTAAAATCGCGCACTATAGACAAAGTTTCTGTCCTGCACCGCACAAACCAACAAGCAATGTAAACATCCTAAAGGCAAATCTTGGCACATTATTTTTATTTTTAAACTTTATAAAATCACATAACAGAAATAAATGACTCTCTAAAACTTCCGTGTTGTCTCCCTGGCAGTGCTTTCTTTAAAGCCATCAAGCTAGACATATAGTGCTCAAGTAATGGATCCACCCGGATCCCAAGGTATATCAAAGCCAATTTTAATTAACAATGATTTATGATTTAGTAGTGAACACAAAGTAACATATATCATGTAATGACGAAGTCTAACTCTCTTCCTATGCATCGACATGTCATAAAAGAACAATTCATGCACACATAGTAAAGGCCAATGCATAGTATAAACAGTTTCTTGCAATTTTATCATATTGGAAACATGGAGAGGCGGAGATGTAGTTCCTCTCTCATAATAATTGCAAGTAGGAGCAGCAAGCACATGCATATTATATCTATCAAAATCATCATGTGCAACGGTAAAAGGCAACCCGTCAATATAATCCTTAATAAGTGCAAACTTCTCCGATATAGTGTAGTCGGGAGAATTCAAAACGATAATAGGACTATCATGCGTGGGTGCAATAGCAACAATTTCATGTTTAACATAAGGAACTATAGCAAGTTCATCTCCATAAGCATAATTCATATTGGCATCTTGGCCACAAGAATAGCAAGCATCATCAAAAAGGGATATTTCAAAAGAATCAACGGGATCATAACAATCATCATAGAATTCATCCTTTGGTAAGCATGAAGGGAAATTAAACAATGTATGAGTTGAAGAGTTACTCTCATTAGAAGGTGGGAGCGGGTGATCAATCCGCTCTTCCTCCTTTTGTTCTTCGCTCTCCTCCTCATCTTTTTCATCCAATGAGCTCACAATCTCATTAATTTCTTCTTCCATAGACTCCTGCAAAATATTAGTCTCTTCTTGGACAGCGGAGGAGTCCTCAATATATGGTTTAATATAAGGATTAGAATCATAATTATCATAGCAATATTTAAATATGGCCAATTTTTCAGATTTGTAGATAGTAGTATCACTCTTTTCAATAAAAGAAACAATTTTACAAGTACCACTAAAAGCAACAAATTCTTCAATTTGTTGAACATCATAGTAATTATAAACACCCTTCGTATACGAAGATATGATTCCATTATCAGTAAACCCACATTGGTAAAGAAGGTGTTTCTTAGGGTCTTTAGAACAACAAGTACAATCATATATTTCACATAAATTCCAAGTATAGCAATGCAAATGATGAATTTGATCCAGTAAAAGTTTCCCTTTCTGAGATAAGCGGTGTCACACATAACAAGCATGCTCATATAAAGATTTGCCCTCAACTAAGCTAGTTGGGGTTTCAGCATGAGCATATAGGGATCGAAGATGATACAAGTAAAAAGCTTCAGGAGTGTGATAGATTTTGAGTGGTTCTTCAACAATTGGTGTAGTAGGTACAACTAATTTCTTTTGGTATTTTGCATTTCCTACCCATAACTAAAGATAGAAAACAAGAGCACAAAATAAAAACTACTTAGTGATAAAGCAAACAAGCACACACGAGAATATTCACCCACGCTATAACTCCCCGGCAACGGCGCCAGAAAAAGGTCTTGATAACCCACAAGTATAGGGGATCAATTGTAGCCTCTTTCGATAAGTAAGAGTGTCGAACCCAATGAGGAGCTAAAGGTAGAACAAATATTCCCTCAAGTTCTATCGACCACCGATACAACTCTATGCACGCTTAACGTTCGCTTTACCTAGAACAAGTATGAAACTAGAAGTACTTTGTAGGGTTTGTTGGATAGGTTTGCAAGATAATAAAGAGCGCGTAAATAAAAAGTAGGGGCTGTTTAGATGAAGACACAACTAAGTTAGTTTTAGTAGAGAGCTTGTTGTCACACAAGAAAGTTATTTGTCCCTAGGCAATCGATAACTAGGCCGGTAATCATTATTGCAATTTTATTTGAGGGAGAGGGATAAGCTAACATACTTTCTCTTCTTGGATCATATGCACTTGTGATTGGAACTGTAGCAAGCATCCGCAACTACTAAAGATCATTAAGGTAAAACCCAACCATAGCATTATAAGGCAGCAAGTCCTCTTTACTCCCATACACAAACAACCTACTTACTCGGGTCCGAGCTTTTGTCACTCACGCCACCCACCATAAGCAAATCATGAACATATTGCAAACCCTAGAGCGGGGATCTGATGACCCACAAGTGTAGGGGATCTATTGTAGCTTTTTGATAAGTAAGAGTGTCGAACCCAACGAGGAGCAAAAGGAAATGATAAGCCATTTTCAGTAAGGTATTCTCTGCAAGCACTGAAATTATCGGTAACAGATAGTTTTGTGATAAGGTAATTTGTAACGAGTAGCAAGTAATAGAAGTAAATAAATTGCAGCAAGATGGCCCAATCATTTTTGTAGAAAAGGACAAGCCTGGAAAAACTCTTATATGAAGGAAAGTGCTCCCAAGGACACATGAGAATTATCGTCAAGCTAGTTTTCATCACGATCATATGATACACGTTTGGTACTTTGTTGATTTGATATGCGGGTGGACCGGTGCTTGGGTACTGTCCTTACTTGGACAAGCATCCCACTTATGATTAATGTATATTGCAAGCATCCGCAACTACAACAGAAGTATTAAGGTAAACCTAACTATAGCATGAAACATATGGATCCAAATCAGCCCCTTATGAAGCAACGCATAAACTAGGGTTTAAGCTTCTGTCACTCTAGCAACCCATCATCTACTTATTACTTCTCAATGCCTCCCTCTAGGCCCAAACAATGGTGAAGTGTCATGTAGTCAATGTTCACATGACACCATTAGAGGGATGACAACATACATCTCATCAAAATATCGAACGAATGCCAAATTCACATGACTACTTATAGCAAGACTTCTCCCATGTCCTCAGGAACAAACGTAACTACTCACAAAGCATATTCATGTTCATAATCAGAGGGGTATTAATATGCATAATGGATCTGAACATATGATCTTCCACCAAGTAAACCAACTAGCATCAACTACAAGGAGTAATCAACACTATTAGCAACCCACAGGTACCAATCTGAGGTTTGGATACAAAGATTGGATACAAGAGATGAACTAGGGTTTGAGATGAGATGGTGCTGGTGAAGATGTTGATGGAGATTGACCCCCTCCCGATGAGAGGATCGATGGTGATGATTTCCCCCTCCCGGAGGGAAGTTTCCCCAACAGAACAGCTCCGCCGGAGCCCTAGATTGGTTCCGCCAAGGTTCCGCCTCGTGGCGGCGGAGTTTCATCCCGAAAGCTTGCTTATGATTTTTCCTCGGACGAAAGACCTCATATAGCCAAAGATGGGCATCGGAGGGCCACCAGGGGGCCCACAAGGTAGGGGGCGCGCCCAGGGGGGTAGGGCGCGCCCCCACCCTCGTGGCTGGTGGGTGGCCCCCTATGGTACTTCTTGCGCCCAATATTTTTTATATATTCTGAAAAGTGCTCCCGTGGAGTTTCAGGACTTTTGGAGATGTGCAGAATAGGTCTCTAATATTTGCTCCTTTTCCAGCCCAGAATTCCAGCTGCCGGCATTCCCACTCTTCATGTAAACCTTGTAAAATAAGAGAGAATAGGCATAAGTATTGTGACATAATGTGTGATAACATCCCATAATGCAATAAATATTGATATAAAAGCATGATGCAAAATGGACGTATCAACTCCCCCAAGCTTAGACCTCGCTTGTCCTCAAGCGAAGGCCGAAATCGAAAAATATGTCCACATGTTTAGAGATAGAGGTGTCGATAAAAATAAAATATGGACATGAGGGCATCATGAACATTCTTGCGCGACACGGAGAGCACCATAGGACAGCACCAATAATAAAACATGCAACTCAAACCAGTCACGATCATCAATTAACCCATAGGACAAAACAGATCTACTGAAACATCATAGGATAGACATACATCATTGGGAAATAATATATAGCATTGAGCACCATGTTTAAGTAGAGATTATAGCGGGTAAAAGAGGGGTTACACCGCTTCATAGAGGGGGGAAGAGTTGGTGATGATGGCGGTGAAGTTGTTGGTGTAGATCGTTGTCGCGATGATGGCCCCGACGGTGTTCCGGCGCCACTGGGAGAAAGGGGGAGAGAGCCCCCCTCTTCTTCTTCTTCCTTGACCTTCTCCCTAGATGGGAGAAGGGTTTCCCATCTGGGCCTTGGTCTACATGGCATGGGAGGGGCGAGAGCCCCTCCGAGATTGGATCTGTCTCTCTGTCTCTCTTTGTTTCTGCGTTCCCAGATCTGGCCTTTCACCGTTTCTTATATTCCCGGAGATCCGTAACTCCGATTGGATTGAAATTTGAACACGATTTTATCCGAATATTGGCTTTCTTGCGGTGAAAGAAGGGAAACAAACGCCTTACGAGGTGTCCACGAGGGTCAGGAGTGCACCTGCCCCCTGGGGCGTGCCCCCTGCCTCGTGGGCCCCTCGAGCATTGTCTTGCGTTGATTTCACTTCCCAAAATTCACATATATTCCAAAAAAAACTCCGTCAGTTTTTATCCCGTTTGGACTCTGTTTGATATGGATTTTGTACGAAACAAAAAACATGCAACAAATAGGAACTGGCACTAGGCACTGGATCAATATGTTAGTCTCAAAAATAGTATAAAAATTTGCCAAAAGTATATGAAAGTTGTATAATATTGGCATGGAACAATAAAAAATTATAGATACGACGGAGACGTATCACCCCCCTCTAGACATACTTTCGATCCTACAAGTGGTATCAGAGCTTTGGTCTCAATTTGCCTTGATTTCCATAGCTTTTGGTGATTATAGCCTTGGTTTCACAACCTAGGAGAGTATGGCGTCTAGCGAGGGAAATTACCACCGTAGAGGTCCTTACTTTGATGGTACAAATTTTGCTAGTTGGAAGCATAAGATGAAAATGCATATTCTTGGACATAACCCCGCCGTTTGGGCTATTGTGTGTATTGGCTTGCAAGGTGAATTCTTTGATGGGAGAGAACCGAACCGTGAAGCTAGCGCAGAAGAGTTGAAGATGCTGCAATACAATGCTCAAGCTTGTGATATTCTCTTCAACGGATTGTGCCCCGAAGAATTCAACAAAATCAGCCATCTTGAGAAGGCAAAGAAAATTTGGGATACTTTGATTGATATGCGCGAAGGTACCGACTCCGTCAAGGAATCCAAATTAGATGTGCTTCAAAATCAACTTGACAAGTTCAAAATGAAGGATGGTGAAGGTGTCGCTGAAATGTACTCTAGGCTTGCTCTCATCACAAATGAGATTGCCGGCTTAGGAAGTGAAGATATGACTGAAGATTCATCAACAAGAAGATCCTAAGAGCCTTGGATGGAAAATATGATACCGTGTGCACATTGATCCAAATGATGCCCAATTACAAAGATCTCAAGCCAACGGAAGTCATTGGAAGAATTGTTGCTCATGAGATGTCACTCAAGGATAAGGAAGAGCTTCACAACAAGTCAAGTGGTGCTTACAAATCCTCATGTGATGCTCTCACATCATCAAGTGAGAAACAAGCCTTCAATGAAGAATTGAGCCTAATGGTGAAGAATTTCAACAAGTTCTACAGAAGTAGAAGCAACGAAAGAAGTTCCAAGTCAAGGTCCTACAATGACTAAAGGTCTTCAAGTCGTGAACGTAATTACTACGATTGTGGAAGACCCAGACACTACTCCATTGAGTGTACGGCTCCCTACAAAAGAAGAGAAGATTCTCCCAAAAGAAGAAGTAGAAGAGAAGAATCACCACCAAGAGAGAGAAGGAGTAGAGATGACCGTTATGAATGAAGAACATCACGGAGAAGCAAGGATTCAGAAAGGAAGGACAAATCATCAAGGATCTACACAAAACGAAGACATCAAGCTCATGTTGGTGAATGGGTATCCGGCTCTGACTCTGACAACCACCCCGAGAGAAGTTATCACTCCGACTCCGAATATACTCAAGATGAAGGTGTTGCCGGTCTAGCACTTGTGTCAACCAACTCCTACGACATATTTGAGTCACCAAATGAAGGAATTGGAATATGCTTCATGGCTAAAGGCCCAAAGGTATCACACCCCGAGTATGTTGATTCCAATAGTGATAATGATGATTTACTTGTTGACAATTCTAGTGATGAAAACTATGATGAACTTGCTATTAATCAGGATAATCAAGATAAAACGAATAACGATGATAAGAAGGAGATTGAGAGTCTAACTAAAGAACTAAACACTCTTAAGTTAGCTCATGAAACTACCTTGGAAAATCATCAAGAGCTTTTAAAGACTCATGAGAAGTTACACTTCGAAAAGCTCAACCTTGAGCAAGAGCATGGGTTCTTAAAAGCGATCAATGATGATCTTCGCAAGAAAAGTTTTTCTTACATTGCCAAGCGTTTACTCTTGTCTACTTACATGCCACAAGTTAAATCCAACAACAAGAGTAAGAAAGATTCTTCTTCTAGTAGTAACAATAATCATGCCAAAACCAATGATGTTGCTTCTAGTAGTTCTCTTGATTCCACTAATGATTCTCTTAGCCAAGTTACACTTGAGGAAGAAAATAGCTTATTGAAGGGAATTATAGAGAAAGGTGTTTACAAGAGCCTTGCCGGAAGTAAGCAATTTGAGGAAATTGTACGCAAGCAAGGAAGACACCGGAAGAATCAAGGTGTCGGTTTTGAACAAAAGTTCAATGCCAATGGAGTTGAGTGGGAAGAAGACCAATACCCCAAGATGAAGTTTGTTCCTCAACAAGAGAAGTATGATCCTACTTCTTTCCAAGGAACACAAGCTCAAGAGGAGATTGATGCATTTGAGGAAGCTCCCAAAGCCTTGTTCAAGTGGGTTCCCAAGACTACATCAAGTTCTACTTCATCAAGTATGACTACAACTCCAAGGATTCCCATCAAGATGGTGTGGATCCTGAAGAAAAAGAACTAGAGAATTCTTGAGGGTGACTCCGCCAACATACTTCACTCATATAATTTTGGCAAGGACAAGTGCAAACAACTTCCATATCTTGCACTAGTTCAAGGAGTCACAAACCCTCTTGTTGGTAAGACAAGGGACAAGGTAACCTAATGCTTTCATGGACATCATCCTATGTGAACATCACTCTATGTCTATGGATATCCTTGTTTGTTCCTTGTGGGACTAACCCGTGTAGGTATTGAAAGTGCAACTCTCTCCAATGGATTGCTCCAAATGATCTACATCAACATTGAGCATCTACATCCTCAACACCTACATGAAGTCATCATCGACAAAACCCAAGGTTAGTTCATACCTCTTATGGGGGGATATCACATCTAGGGGGAGCTTTACTCTAATCAAATGAGCTAAAGCAACTCTAATGGTGTGAACACAACAATGCTTTATGTAAAAGTGGCAACCCCACTTATGCTTAAACGATGAGTATGACCTACGATCAAATGTTCTCATTTGACTCCTCAATCAATATACTCATATATAGATGACCTAGTCATCGCCAATTGCTTGATAGATGCTAGAGTGTTTGTGCATGCTTTGCCACATATTTCATTTGCTATTTTATTGTGTGAGCATGTTGGTTGCACATTTTACTCATTCGAGGACATCCACTTGTTGTTTTGATTGTTTGGCATTTTTTCTCTTTTGCCAAGTGGATGAACAAGAATGCCTAAGAACCTCCTCTAGCTATCTATGATCTTCTCGTCTCAAACTCTATTCATGCTACATCACAAAGTTTGATCAAGTCAGATTCGAACCACTCTGTGTGAGGAGCACTCGGAGTCCCCGATTCGTCATAGACTTAAACTTCCAAAACCTCTTTGTGCATAACGGTATGACCGAGTCATCCACTTCGGTCACACCGAGTTCACCAAGTTGATCTAGGTTTTCCATCTTGGTGCAACCGATTTGAAATTTTCGGTCACACAGAGTTGCAATAACCGCTCGCAATTCTGCATCTTGGTGCCACCGAGTTGTTCCACTCGGTCACACCGACAGGGTCGGGATATATATATATATACACACACCGACGGGTTGAATTTTGGAAATTTCTCCAAAACTCTTCACCCCGCACGTGTCCTGCTCTGCCTCATTGGGTCTCCGGATCATCTCCTCGCTGCCAGCGACCTCCCGCCGCTGGTCTCCGTCGTCGTCAACGGAATTCTGCTCCCCCGTTGTCACCGTAGCGAACTCCCGCCAAGCTAGGGTACGAGTTCGACTCTTTGTGCTATTTCCCAACTCTGATTCATAGCACATTACTTTGCCATGATCTTTACCATGTATGCAAACAATCTGTCTAGAAGAAAACATCCTTAGATTAGAATTGATTTGAAAATTTAGGGTTAGGTCTCCGCCGGACTCATCTCGGACCGACCGAATTGTAGAAATCGGTCTCACCGATTTGGCTTAGGCCATAGCACATGCATTTTCGGTCTGCCGAAAATTGCAAATCAGTGTGATCGAGTTCGATTCTCTGTGAAACCCTAGTAGTCTTGGTGCCACCGAACTGTGACCCGGTATGACCGAGTTCACTAGTTTCGATTCCAAAAGCTGCTTCGGTATCACCGATTTTATCAAATCGGTAGCTCCGAAATGCTTTTTGTGGAGAACTAAAACTAAGTTTTTAAGTCATCTATTTTGCAAAAACTCTGTACATTGTGATGCTCATCCACTCTACCTCATCTACATCTATTCACAGGGTCTGCTGTCAGTAAGTTTGCAAAGATGTCTGACCAGAGTGACAGTCAGAACAGGTCTGAGGAACATGTGCAGCTGAGTGAGGGTTCAGATCCCTCAAGAACTTCTGATGATGGCAGCAGGAGCACTCCAAGTAACTTGCCAAAGGCAGCCACCAGAATAAGGAAGAAGAGAACCTCATATTCAGAGGATGAGGACTATGTGGCTACTGAGGAGGAAGTAAGCTCCAAGAAGAAGGTGCTGAAAAAGGAGTATGGCACAGCTGCTACAGTTAAGCCAGGGATGAATAAGAAGGCTCCAGCAAGAAGGATTCCTATGTCAAAGGCCAGAGCCTCTACTCAAGAGACAATGGAGTTCACTCTTGAACCCAAAGAGGCTGGAGAAGGCAAGAAGAGAAAGGAGAGGGTCAAGAAGACCACTGCCAGAGTTCTAGGGAGATCATCCATGTTAAAGGATCCCGCGGAAGAAGAGGAAGAGGAAGAGAATGCTCCAGCACTCAAAGCTTAGAAGCTTATGGGAGATGCGATTAAGTCAGGGGCTGCAACATCAAAGCCCAAAGTTGCTCCCAAAGCTCAGGCTCAGAAGCCCACTAAGCCCAAGAGGAATGATACATCTCCATCGTATCTACTTTTCCAAACACTTTTGCCCTTGTTTTGGACTCTAACTTGCGTGATTTGAATGGAACTAACCCGGACTGATGCTATTTTCAGCAGAATTGCCATGGTGTTATTTATGTGCAGAAACAAAAGTTCTCAGAATGACCTAAAACTTCACGGAGATTATTTTTGGAAATAATAAAAAATACTGGCAAAAGATCAAGACCAGGGGGCCCACACCCTAGCCACGAGGGTGGGGGCGTGCCTGCCCCCTGGGCACGCCCCCTACCTCGTGGGCCCCCTGGAGCTCCTCCGACCTCAACTCCAACTCTATATATTCGTGTTCGGAGAGAAAAAAATCAGAAAGAAAGATTCACCGTGTTTTACGATACGGAGCCGCCGCCAAGCCCTAAACTCTCTCGGGAGGGCTGATCTGGAGTCTGTTCGGGGCTCCGGAGAGGGGAATCCATCGCCATCGTCATCATCAACCATCCTCAATCGCCAATTTCATGATGCCCACCGCCGTGCCTGAGTAATTCCATTGTAGGCTTGTTGGATGGTGATGGGTTGGATGAGATTTATCATGTAATCGAGTTAGTTTTGTTAGGGTTTGGTCCCTAGTATCCACTATGTTCTGAGATTGATGTTGCTGTGACTTTGCTATGCTTAATGCTTGTCACTAGGGCCCGAGTGCCATGATTTCAGATCTGAACCTATTATGTTTTCATGAATATATTTGAGTTCTTGATCCTATCTTGCAAGTCTATAGTCACCTACTATGTGTTACGATCCGGCAACGCTGAAGTGACAATAATTGGGACCACTTCCGGTGATGACCGTAGTTTGAGGAGTTCATGTATTCACTATGTGTTAATGCTTTGGTCCGGTACTCTATTAAAAGGAGGCCTTAATATCCCTTAATTTCCGCTAGGACCCCGCTGCCGCGGGAGGGTAGGACAAAATATCTCATGCAAGTTCTTTTCCATAAGCATGTATGACTATATTCGGAATACATGCCTACATTACATTGATGAATTGGAGCTAGTTTTGTGTCACCCTAGGTTATGACTGTTACATGATGAACCGCATCTGGCATAATTCTCTATCACCGATCCATTGCCTACGAGCTTTCCATATATTGTTCTTCGCTTATTTACTTTTCTGTTGCTATTGTTATCATCACTACAAAATACCAAAAACATTACTTTTGCTACCGTTACTTTTGCTATTGTTACCACTACTATCATATTACTTTGCTACTAAACACTTTGCTGCAGATATTAAGTTTCCAGGTGTGGTTGAATTAACAACTCAGCTGCTAATACTTGAGAATATTCTTTGGCTCCCCTTGTGTCGAATCAATAAATTTGGGTTGAATACTCTACCCTCGAAAACTGTTGCGACCCCCTATACTTGTGGTTTATCAAGACTATTTTCTGGCGCCGTTGCTGGGGAGCATAGCTCTATTCTTTGAGTCACTTGGGATTTATATCTGCTTATCATTATGAAGAACTTGAGAGATCCAAAAACCAAGATTTATCCCTCAACTACGAGGGGAGGTAAGGAACTGCCATCTAGCTCTACACTTGATTCACCCTCTATTTTGAGTAAGCTTGCAACACCTAAACCTGCTTCTGCTATTGATTCTGATATTTCGCATATTATTGATGATGCCACTTCTTCTATGCATGATACTTATGGTGAAACTACTTCTATGTTTGATACAACTGTGCCACTTGGTGAATTTCTTGATGAACAACTTGCTAGGGCTAGAGAGAATGAAATTATTGAAACTGGTAATACTAATGAAAGTGATTATGAAGGCTCTCCTAATAAATATGAATTACCTATTGTGCCTGAGGGCTATGTCATGTATGAAGAAACTAAAAGAGACTTTCTTGCTTGCAATGAGAAGTGATCTTAAGAAATTATTAGCTAAGCTTAAACAAAAAACTCTGAATGCTAGAATGAAATATGATCCTGCTTATGCTACTTCACCTATCTTTGTTACTGATAAGGATTATGAATTCTCTATTGATCCTGATATAATTACTTTGGTTGAATCTGATCCTTTTTATGGCTATGAATCTGAAACTGTTGTGGCACATCTTACTAAATTAAATGATATAGCTACCTTGTTCACTAATGATGAGAGAACTTGCTACTTTTATATCCTTAAAATATTCCTATTCTCATTAAAGGGTGATGCTAAGATATGGTTTAGTTCTCTTGATCCTGGTTGTGTGCGTAGTCCCCAGGATATGATTTATTACTTCTCTGCGAAATATTTCCCTGCTCATAAGAAACAAGCTGCCTTAAGGGAGATATATAATTTTGTGCAAATTGAAGAAGAGAGTCTCCCACAAGCTTGGGGGAGGCTTCTCCAATTACTTAATGCTTTGCCTGATCACCCTCTTAAGAAAAAAATGAAACACTTGATATCTTTTATAATGGACTAACCAATGCTTCCAGAGATTACCTGGATAGTTGTGTTGGTTCTGTTTTCAGGGAAAGAACACCGGATGAAGCTGAAATTCTATTGAATAATATGTTGACAAATGAAAATAATTGGACACTTCCTGAGCCAACTCCTGAGCCTATTCCTAAACCAACTCCGAAGAAAAGGGGTGTTCTATTTCTCAGTCCTGAAGATATGCAAGAGGCAAAGAAATCCATGAAAGAAAGGGGTATTAAAGCTGAAGAAGTTAAGAATTTACCTCCTATTGAAGAAATACATGGTCTTAATTTACCGCCTGTTGAAGAATATATGGTTTTAATCCATCACCTATTGAAGAAACACATGGTCTTGATAACCCGACACAGGTAGTAAAGGTAAATTCTCTCTATAGATATGATAAAGCTAAAATCCCATTTATAAAGAAATAAGAACCTCGCAACCAACGCGATAAAGGGGTTGTCAATTCCTTCACGGTCACTTACGAGAGTGAGATCTGGTAGAGATAATAATGATAAGATAAATATGTTTGGTATTTTTATGATATAGATTGAAAGTAAAGATTGCAAAATAAACGGTACTAGAAATAACATGTTGATGGGAGATTAATATAATGGAGAATAGACCCGGGGGCCATAGGTTTCACTAGTGGCTTCTCTCAAGATAGCATAAGTATTACGGTGGGTGAACAAATTACTGTTGAGAAATTGATAGAAAAGCGAATAATTATGAGAATATCTAGGCATGATCATGTATATAGGCATCACGTCCATGACAAGTAGACCGATGATGCGTCCATTTTCCATCATGCTTTTATATCGATATTTATTGCATTATGGGATGCTATTACACACTATGTCACAATACTTATGCCTATTCTCTCTTATTTTACAAGGTTTACATAAAGAGGGAGAATGCCGGCAGTTGGGATTCTAGGCTGGGAAAAGAGCAAATATTAGAGACCTATTCTGCACAGCTCCAAAAGTCCTGAAACTTCAAGGAAGTTATTTTCAGAATATATAGAAAATACTGAGCGCAAGAAGTACCAGAGGGGGGCCACTCACCATCCACGAGGGTGGGGGCGCGCCCTACCCCTTGGGCGCGCCCCCTGCCTCGTGGGCCCCTTGGTGGCCCTCCGATGCCCATCTTCCGCTATATGGAGTCTTTCGTGGAGAAAAAAAATAATAAGCAAGCTTTTGGGACGAGACTCCGCCGCCACAAGGCGGAACCTTGGCGGAACCAATCTAGGGTTCCGGCGGAGCTGTTCTGCCGGGGACACTTCCCTCCGGGAGGGGGAAATCATCGCCATCATCATCACCAACGATCCTCTCATCGGGAGGGGGTCAATCTCCATCAACATCTTCACCAACACCATCTCCTCTCAAACCCTAGTTCATCTCTTGTATCCAATTCTTGTCTCTAAGTCTGGGATTGGTACCTATGGGTTGCTAGTAGTGTTGATTACTCATTGTAGTTGATGCTAGTTGGTTTACTTGGTGGAAGATCATATGTTCAGATCCTATATGCACATTAATACCCCTTTGATTATGAACATGAATATGCATTGTGAGTAGTTATGTTTGTTCCTAAGGACATGGGAGAAGTCTTGCTATTAGTAGTCATGTGAATTTGGTATTCGTTCGATATTTTGATGAGATGTATGTTGTCTCTCCTCTAGTGGTGTTATGTGAACGTCGACTACATGACACTTCACCATTATTTGGGCCTAGAGGAGGCAATGGGAAGTAATAAGTAGATGATGGGTTGCTAGAGTGACAGAAGTTTAAACCCTAGTTTATGCGTTGCTTCGTAAGGGGCTGATTTGGATCCATATGTTTCATGCTATGGTTAGGTTTACCTTAATACTTTTGTTGTAGTTGCGGATTCCTGCAATAGAGGTTAATCATAATTGAGATGTTTTTCCAAGTAAGGGCAACACCCAAGCACTGGTCCACCCGCATATCAAATTATCAAAGTACCGAACGCGAATCATATGAACGTGATGAAAACTAGCTCGACGATAATTCCCATGTGTCCTCGGGAGCGCTTTCTTCTATATAAGAGTTTGTCCAGGCTTGTCCTTTGCTACAAAAAGGATTGGGCCACCTTGATGCACTTTATTTACTTTTGTTACTTGTTGCTCGTTACAAATTACCTTATCACAAAATTATCTATTACCTATAATTTCAGTGCTTGCAGAGAATACCTTGCTGAAAACCGCTTATCATTTCCTTCTGCTCCTCGTTGGGTACGACGCTCTTACTTATCAAAAGGACTACGATAGATCCCCTATACTTGTGGGTCATCAAGACTCTTTTCTAGCGCCGTTGCCGGGGAGTGAAGCGCCTTTGGTAGGTGGAATTTGGTAAGGAAAAATTTATATAGTGTGCTGAAATTTACTGTCACTTGTTACTATGGAAATTAATCCTCTGAGGGGCTTGTTCGGGGTATCTTCACCCCGACCAGTCGAGCAAAGAGTTGCTCCTCAACCTACTCAACCTACTGAAAATGAAAATGTCTACTTTGAAATTCCTTCGGGTATGATAGAAAAACTGCTAGCTATTCCTTTTGCAGGAGATGGAACATTACATCCTAATGAGCACCTAATATATGTGGATGAAGTTTGTGGATTATTTAAGCTTGCAGGTATGCCCGATGATGTTATCAAGAAGAAGGTCTTCCCTTTATCTTTGGAGGGATATGCATTGACATGGTATAGGCTATGTGATGATATGGGATCATGGAACTACAAATGATTGAAATTGGAATTTCATCAGAAGTTTTATCCTATGCATCTTGTTCATCGTGATCGTAATTATATATATAATGTTTGGCCTCGCGAAGGATAAAGCATCACTCAAGCTTGGGGGAGGCTTAAATCAATGTTATATTCATGCCCCAATCATGATCTCTCAAGATAAATGATTATCCAAAAAATTTATGCTCGGCTTTCTGATAACAATCACACCATGCTCGATACTTCTTGTGCTGGCTCTTTTATGATGAAGACTATTGAATTCAAATGAGATTTATTGGAAAGAATTAAACGCAACTCTGAAGGTTGGGATCTCGACGAAGGTAAGGAGTCAGGTATGACACCTAAGTTTGATTGTGTTAAATCTTTTATGGATACCGATATTTTCCGTAAATTTAGCACTAAATATGGACTTGACACTGAGATAGTAGCTTGTTTCTGTGAATCTTTTTCTACTCATGTTGATCTCCCTAAGGAGAAGTGGTTTAAATATCATCCTCCATAGAAGTAAAAGTAGCTGCACCTATTAAAGTTGAAGAAAAGACTATCACTTATAATGATCCTATTGTTCGTACTGCTTATGTTGAGAAACCACCTTTTCCTGTTAGGATAAAAGATCATGCTAAAGCTTCAACTGTGGTTCGTAAAAGCAATATTAGAACCTATACACCTCCTGAGCAAGTTAAAGTTGAACCTAATATTGCTATGGTTAAGGATCTCTTGGTTGATAATATTGATGGGCATGTTATTTACTTCTGCGATGAAACTACTAGAATTGCTAAACCTTGTGCTAAAGATAAACATAGACCTGTGGTAGGTATGCCTGTTATTTCTGTTAAAATAGGAGATCATTGTTATCATGGCTTGTGTGATATGGGTGCTAGTGCCAGTGCAATACCTATTGACTTATACAAAGAAATTATGCATGATATTGCACCTTCTAAGTTAGAAGATATTGATGTCACAATTAAACTTGCCAATAGGGATACTATTTCACCAATTGCAATTGTTAGAGATGTTTAAGTCTTGTGTGGGAAAACTAAATATCCTGCTGATTTTCTTGTTCTTGGTTCCCCACAAGATAGCTTTTGTCCCATTATATTTGGTAGACCCTTCTTAAACACTGTTAATGCTAGGATAGACTGCAAAAAGGATGTTGTTACTATTGGTTTAGGTGATATGTCTTATGAGTTCAACTTTTCTAAATTTCATAGACAACACCGTGAAGAGGAATTGCCTAGTAAAGATGAAATTATTGGCCTTGCTTCTGTTGCCATACCTCCTAGTGATCCTTTAGAACAATATTTGCTAGACCATAAAAATGATATGTTTATGAATGAAAGAAGGGAAATAGATGAAGTGTTCTTTAAACAGGGACCTATTCTGAAACACAACTTGCCTGTTGAAATCTTAGGGGATCCTCCTCCACCCAAGGGTGATCCCGTGTCTGAGCTTAAACCATTGCCTGATACTCTTAAATATGCTTATCTTGATGAAAAGAAGATATATGATGTTATTATTAGTGCTAACCTTTCAGAGAAGGAGGAAGAAAAATTATTGAAAACTCTGAAGAAGCACCGTGCTGCTATTGGATATACTCTTTATGATCTTAAGGGCATTAGTCCCACTCTATGTCAACACAAAATAAATTTGGAGAAAGATGCCAAACCAGTTATTGATCACCAACGACGGCTGGATCCAAAGATGAAAGAAGTGGTAAGAAAAGAAATACTAAAGCTCCTTGAGGCAGGTATAATTTATCCCGTTGCTGATAGTCAGTGGGTAAGTCATGTCCATTGTGTTCCTAAGAAGGGAGGTATTACTGTCGTTCCTAATGATAAAGAGGAATTGATTCCGCAAAGAATTATTACAGGTTATAGGATGGTAATTGATTTCCGCAAATTAAATAAGGCTACTAAAAAGATCATTACCCCTTACCTTTCATTGATCAAATGCTAGAAAGATTATCCAAACATACACATTTTTGCTTTCTAGATGGTTATTTTGGTTTCTCTCAAATACCTATGTCAGCTGATGATCAATCAAAGACCACTTTTACTTGCCCATTCGGTGCTTTTGCTTATAAACGTATGCCTTTTGGTTTATGTAATGCACCTACTACGTTTCAAAGATGCATGATGGCTATATTCTCTGACTTTTGTGAAAAGATTTGTGAGGTTTTCATGGATGATTTCTCCATTTATGGATCCTCTTTTGATGATTGCTTAAGCAACCTTGATCGAGTTTTCTAGAGATGTGAAGAAACTAACCTTGTCTTGAATTGGGAGAAGTGCCACTTTATGGTTAATGAAGGTATTGTTTTGGGGCACAAAATTTCTGAAAGGGGCATTGAAGTTGATAAAGCTAAAGTTGATGCTATTTAAAAGATGTAGTGTCCCAAGGACATCAAAGGTATAAGAAGTTTCCTTGGTCATGCCAGCTTTTATAGGAGGTTCATTAAGGACTTCTCAAAAATTTCTCGGCCTCTGACTAATTTATTACAAAAAGATATACCATTCGTCTTTGATGATAATTGTGTAGAAGCATTTGAAATACTTAAGAAAGCATTAATCTCTGCACCTATCATTCAGCCACCTGATTGGAATTTACCTTTTGAAATTATGTGTGATGCTAGTGATTATGCTGTGGGTGCTGTTCTAGGGCAAAGAGTTGATAAGAAATTAAATGTTATTCAATATGCTAGTAAAACTCTAGACAATGCCCAGAGAAATTATGCTACTACTGAAAAGAATTCTTAGCAGTTGTATTTGCTTGTGATAAGTTCAGACCTTATATTGTTGATTCTAAAGTAACTATTCACACGGATCATGCTGCTATTAAATATCTTATGGAAAATAAAGATGCTAAACCTAGAATTATTAGATGGGTTCTCTTGCTACAAGAATTTGATTTGCATATTATTGATATAAAGGGAGCTGAGAACCCCGTTGCAGATAACTTGTCTAGGTTAGAAAATGTTCTTGGTGACCCACTACCTATTGATGATAGCTTTCCCGATGAACAACTAAATGTCATAAATGCTTCTCATACTGCTCCATGGTATGCTGATTATGCTAATTACATTGTTGCTAAATTTATACAACCTAGTTTCACATACCAGCAAAAGAAAAAGGTTTTCTATGATTTAATACATTACTTTTGGGATGACCCACATCTCTATAAAGAAGGAGTAGATGGTGTTATTAGGCGTTGTGTACCTGAGCATGAGCAGGAACAGATCCTACGCAAGTGTCACTCCGAAGCTTATGGAGGACACCACGCTGGAGATAGATCTGCACATAAGGTATTGCAATCCGGTTTTTATTGGCCTACTCTCTTCGAGGATGCCCGTAAGTTTGTCTTATCTTGTGATGAATGTCAAAGAATTGGTAATATTAGTAGACGTCAAGAAATGCCTATGAATTATTCACTTGTTATTGAACCATTTGATGTTTGGGGCTTTGATTATATGTGACCTTTTCCTGCCTCTAATGGATGTACACACATTTTAGCTGCTGTTGATTACATTACTAAGTGGGTAGACGCTATTCCAACTAGTAGTGCTGATAATAACATCTCTATTAAGATGCTTAAAGAAGTTATTTTCTAAGGTTTGGAGTCCCTAGATATTTAATGACTGATGGTAGTTCACATTTTATTCATGGTGCCTTCCGTAAAATGCTTGCTAAGTATGATGTTAATCATAGAATTGCATCTCCTTATCACCCACAGTCTAGTGGTCAAGTAGAATTGAGTAATAGAAAACTCAAATTAATTTTGCAGAAGACTGTTAATAGATCTAGAAATAATTGGTCCAAGAAACTTGATGATGCATTATGGGCCTATAGAACTGCATATAAAAATCCTATGGGTATGTCTCCGTATAAAATGGTTTATGGAAAAGCATGTCACTTACCTCTCGAACTAGAACATATGGCTTATTGGGCTATTAAAGAGCTCAATTATGATTTCGAACTTGCCAGTGAGAAGAGGTTATTTGACATTAGCTCACTTGATGAATGGAGAACCCAAGCCTATGAGAATGCCAAATTGTTTAAAGAAAAAGTTAAAAGATGGCATGACAAAAGAATACAAAAGCACGAGTTTAATGTAGGTGATTATGTATTGCTATACAACTCTCGTTTAAGATTTTTTGCAGGAAAGCTTCTCTCTAAATGGGAAGGTCCTTACGTTATCGAGGAGGTCTATCGTTCCGGTGCCATAAAAATCAACAACTTCGAAGTCACAAATCCGAAGGTGGTGAACGGTCAAAGAATCAAACATTATATCTCAGGTAATCCTATAAATGTTGAAACCAATGTTATTGAAACCGTAACCTCGGAGGAATACATAAGGGACACTTTCCGGAACGTTTCAGACTCCGAAAAGGAATAGGTATGTGGTACGGTAAGTAAACCGACTCCAAAATAGTTCTAATGGCAAATTTTCACCGTTTTGGAATATTTAGAAAAATAGAAAAATAAGGAGCAGTCCGGGAAGGACACAAGGACTCCACGAGGGTGGAGGGCGCGCCCCCTGCCTCGTGGGCACCTTGTGTGCTCTCTGGACTTTGTTTTCTTGCACGTTACGTATTTTGGTCGGTAAAAATTCATTATATAATCTCCCGAAGGTTTTGACCATCGTATCACGCAAAAATCTCCTATTCTTGTTTCGAGCTGTTTTCTGCCAGGTTGTCAAAGCCAAGCATCATGTCGTCTCCCTCCTCCTCCAACAATGAGGGCAATGATGCTTGGCTAATGAAGATAGAGCTGAAGAGAGAAGAACCCATGGAGATCAACAAGGATGAAGGGATCAAGAAGGCCACGGAGGACCAAGTTCCGGCAACAGAAGACATCATTGAACTTGATAATAATCTTCTTACCCCAACTGAGATCGAAGCTTTCAAGATGATTGAGTTAGCTCATATACAAAACAAATATCTCACACGTGAAAATATTTTGCTGAAGGAACATATCATCGCACTCAAGGGCATTATCCGCAAGTTAGAAGACCTCCTACGCTCGATGTGCGACTATCCATCATCACCACCATCTTCTTCACCAACAAAGGAGGCATAATCATAAGGGTATGGGCACTCCCCTTGGTAACTGCCAAGCTTGGGGGAGGTGCCCCGGTATCGTATCACCATCACCTTCATCTTTACCGTTTTTCTTAGTTCGATCCTTTTGATAATATTTTGATCTAGTAGAATAAAAGTTTTTAGTATGATCTACTTTTGAGTTTTGCTTTATGATCCCTCTATGCAATCGAGTCCGTGAGCTATATAATAAAGATTAGTGTTGAGTCAAGGGCTTGATTATTTTGCCATGATCTTGAGTCAATAAAAGAAAAGAGAAAATAATAAAAAGAAATAAAACAGATCATAAGGATCTTATGGAGAGTAATGAGCTCACATATAAAGAGTATTATGAATAAAAGTTGTTGAGAGTTGACAAACATAGTTTTGGTCATCGTTGCAATTAATAGGAAGTAATAAAGAAAGAGAGGTCTTCACATATAAATATACTATCTTGGACATCTTTTATGATTGTGAGCACTCATTAAAATATTATATGCTAAAGAGTTGACGTTGGACAAGGAAGACAACGTAATGGGTTATGTTTTCTTACATCTAAGATAAATTATATTGCCACGGATCATCCAACATGGTTGAGCTTGCCTTTCCCCCTCATGCTAGCTAAACTCTTTGCACCAAGTAGAGATACTACTTGTGCTTCCAAATACCCTTAAACCCAGTTTTGCCATGAGAGTCCACCATATCTACCTATGGATTGAGTAAGATCCTTCAAGTAAGTTGTTATCGGTGCAAGCAATAAAAATTGCTCTCTAAATATGTATGACTTATTAGTGTGGGAGAAAATAAGCTTTATACGATCTTGTGATGTGGAAGAAATAAAAGCGACGGACTGCATAATAAAGGTCCATATCACAAGTGGCAATATAAAGTGACGTTCTTTCGCATTAAGATTTTGTGCATCCAACCATAAAAGCGCATGACAACCTCTGCTTCCCTCTGCGAAGGGCCTATCTTTTACTTTTATCTCCTACCTTACATAAGAGTCATGGTGATCCTCACCTTTCCTTTTTACATTTTATCTTTTGGCAAGCACAATATGTTGGAAAGATCCTGGTATATATGGCTAATTGGATGTGAGTTTTCATGAACTATTATTGTTGACATTACCCTTGAGGTAAAACATTGGGAGGCAAAACTATAAGCCCCTATCTTTCTCTGTGTCTGATTAAAACTCCATACCCATAAGTATTGCGTGAGTGTTAGCAAGTGTGAAGGACTATATGATAGTTGAGTATGTGGACTTGTTGAAAAGCTCTTATATTGACTCTTTCCTATGTTATGATAAATTGCAATTGCTCCAATGACTGAGATTATAGTTTGTTAATTTTCAATGAAGTTTATGATTCATACTTGAAATTGTGATTGAATTGTTACTTTAGCATAAGAGATCATATGACAATATATATATGTTGTTGTTCTAAGAATGATCATGATGCCCTCATGTCTGTATTTTATTTTTATTGACACCTCTATCTCTAAACATGTGGACATATTTTTCGATTTCGGCTTTCACTTGAGGACAAGCGAGGTCTAAGCTTGGGGGAGTTGATACGTCCATTTTGCATCATGCTTTTATATCGATATTTATTGCATTATGGGTTGTTATTATACATTATGTCACAATACTTATGCCTATTCTCTCTTATTTTACAAGGTTTACATAAAGAGGGAGAATGCCGGCAGCTAGGATTCTAGGCTGGAAAAGGAGCAAATATTAGAGACCTATTCTGCACAGCTCCAAAAGTCCTGAAACTTCACGGAAGTTATTTTCAGAATATATAAAAAAATACTGAGCGCAAGAAGTACCAAAGGGGGGCCACTCACCAGCCACGAGGGTGGGGGCGCGCCCTACCCCCCGGGCGCGCCCCCTGCCTCGTGGGCCCCCTGGTGGCCCTCGATGCCCATCTTCTGCTATATGGAGTCTTTCGTGGAGAAAAAAATCATAAGCAAGCTTTTGGGAAGAGACTCCTCCGCCACGAGGTGGAACCAATCTAGGGCTCCGGCGGAGCTGTTCTGCCGGGGACACTTCCCTTCGGGAGGGGGAAATCATCGCCATCGTCATCACCAACGATCCTCTCATAGGGAGGGGGTCAATTTCAATCAACATCGTCACCAGCACCATCTCCTCTCAAACCCTAGTTCATCTCTTGTATCCAATTCTCGTCTCTAAGTCTGGGATTGGTACCCGTGGGTTGCTAGTAGTGTTGATTACTCCTTGTAGTTGATGCTAGTTGGTTTAATTGGTGGAAGATCATATGTTCAGATCCTATATGAACATTAATACCCCTCTGATTATGAACACGAATATGCTTTTTGAGTAGTTATGTTTGTTCCTGAGGACATGAGAGAAGTCTTGATATTAGTAGTCATGCGAATTTGGTATTCGTTCGATATTTTGATGAGATGTATGTTGTCTAGCCTCTAGTGGTGTTATGTGAACGTCGACTACATAACACTTCACCATTATTTGGGCCTAGAGGAAGGCATTGGGAAGTAATAAGTAGATGATGGGTTGCTAGAGTGACAAAAGCTTAAACCCTAGTTTATGCGTTGCTTCGTAAGGGGCTGATTTGGATCCATATGTTTCATGCTATGGTTAGGTTTACCTTAATAATTTTGTTGTAGTTGCGGATGCTTGCAATAGAGGTTAATCATAAGTGGGATGTTTGTCCAAGTAAGGGCAGCACCCAAGGACCGGTCCACCCACATATCAAATAATCAA
The DNA here is from genome assembly GCF_018294505.1 of Triticum aestivum. Classification (NCBI taxonomy): domain Eukaryota; kingdom Viridiplantae; phylum Streptophyta; class Magnoliopsida; order Poales; family Poaceae; genus Triticum; species Triticum aestivum. Next base: position 527,573,642 of record NC_057800.1, read on the forward strand.
AGTACCGAACACGAATCATATGAACGTGATGAAAACTAGCTTGATGATAATTCCCATGTGTCCTCGGGAGCGCTTTCTTCTATATAAGAGTTTGTCCAGGCTTGTCCTTTGCTACAAAAAGGATTGGGATACCTTTCTGCACTTTATTTACTTTTGTTACTAGTTGCTCGTTACAAATTATCTTATCACAAAACTATCTATTACCTATAATTTCAGTGCTTGCAGAGAATACCTTGCTGAAAACCGCTTATCATTTCCTTCTGCTCCTCGTTGGGTTCGACACTCTTACTTATCGAGAGGACTATGATAGATCCCCTATACTTGTGGGTCATCAACCGACTCCTGCCTGCATCTACTACTATTACTCCACACATCGACCGCTATCTAGCATGCATCTAGAGTATTAAGTTCATAAGAACAGAGTAACGTATTAGGTAAGATGACATAATGTAGAGGGATAAACTCAAGCAATATGATATAAACCCCATATTTTTATCCTCGATGGCAACAATACAATACATGTCGGTTCCCTTTCTATCACTGGGATCGAGCACCGCAAGATTGAACCCAAAGCTAAGCACTTCTCCCATTGCAAGAAAGATCAATCTAGTAGGCCAAACAAAATTGATAATTTGAAGAGACTTGCAAACATAACGAATCATACATAAAATATTTCAGATAAGAATCAAATATTGTTCATAGATAGACTTGATCATAAACCCACAATTCATCGGATCTCGACAAACACGCCGCAAAAAGAGTTACACTGAATAGATCTCCAAGAAGATCGAGGAGAACTTTGTATTGAGATTCAAAGAGAGAGAAGAAGCCATCTAGTTAATAGCTATGGACCCGAAGGTCTAAAGTGAACTACTCACACATCATCGGAGGGGCCACGGAGTTGATGTAGAGGCCCTCCATGATCGATGCCCCTTCGGCGGAGCTCCGGAAAAGGCCCCAAGAAGGGATCTGTTGGGTACAGAAGGTTGCGGCAGTGGAAATAGGGTTTCATGGTGCTCCTGGATGTTTTCAGGGTATATGAATATATATATATATATATATATATATATATATATAGGAGGAAGAAGTAGGTCGGTGGAGCCACGAGGGGCCCACGAGGGGGAGGGCGCGCCCAGGGGGTAGGCGCCCCCTACCTTGTGGCCTCCTCGTTGGTTGCTTGACGTCCACTCCAAGTCTCCTGGATCACGTTTGTTCCAAAAAATAACTCTCCCGAAGGTTTTATTCCATTTGGATTCTGTTTGATATTCCTTTTTTGCGAAACACTGAAATAGGCAAAAAAACAACAATTTGCACTGGGCCTTGGGTTAGTAGGTTAGTCCCAAAAATTAATATAAAAGTGTAAAATAAAGCCCATTAACATCCAAAACAGATAATATAATAGCATGGAATAATAAAAAATTATAGATACGTTGGAGACGTATCAAACTACTTTTCAATAAAGGAGCAGGTACAATTACCTCATCAAGTTCTACTTTCCTCCCACTCACTTCTTTCGAGAGAAACTCCTTCTATAGAAAGGATCCATTCTTAGCAATGAATACCTTGCCTTCGGATCTGTGATAGAAGGTGTACCCAACAGTCTCCTTTGGGTATCCTATGAAGACACATTTCTCCGATTTGGGTTCGAGCTTATTAGGCTGAAGCTTTTTCATATAAGCATCGCAGCCCCAAACTTTAAGAAATGACAACTTTGGTTTCTTGCCAAACCACAGTTCATAAGGCGTCGTCTCAACGGATTTCGATGGTGCCCTATTTAACGTGAATGTAGCCGTCTCTAAAGCATAACCCCAAAATGATAGCAGTAAATCAGTAAGAGACATCATAGATCGCACCATATCTAGTAAAGTACGATTACGATGTTCAGACACACCATTACGTTGTGGTGTTCCGGGTGGCGTGAGTTGTGAAACTTTTCCGCATTATTTCAAGTGAAGACCAAACTCGTAACTCAAATATCCTCCTCCACGATCATATCGTAGAAACTTTATTTTCTTGTTACGATGATTTTCAACTTCACTCTGAAATTCTTTGAACTTTTCAAATGTTGCAGACTTATGTTTCATTAAGTAGATATACCCATATCTGCTCAAATCATCTATGAAGGTGAGAAAATAACGATATCCGCCGCGAGCCTCAGTGTCCATTGGACCACATACATCAGTATGTATGATTTCCAATAACTCTCTTGCTCGCTCCATTGTTCCGGAGAACGGAGCTTTAGTCATCTTGCCCATGAGGCATGGTTCGCAAGTACCAAGTGATTCATAATCAAGTGATTCCAGAAGTCCATCAGAATGGAGTTTCTTCATGCGCTTTACACCAGTATGACCTAAACGGCATTGCCACAAATAAGTTGCACTATCATTATCAACTCTGCAGCTTTTGGCTTCAATACTATGAACATGTGTATCACTACTATCAAGATTTAGTAAAAATAGACCACTCATCAAGGGTGCATGACCATAAAATATATTACTCATATAAATAGAACAACCATTATTCTCTGATTTAAATGAATAAATGTCTTGCATCAAACAAGATCTAGATATAATGTTCATGCTCAACGTTGGCGCCAAATAACAGTTATTTAGGTCTAAAACTAATCCCCTAGGTAGATGTAGAGGTAGCGTGCCGACGGCGATCACATCGACTTTGGAACCATTTCCCACACGCATCGTCACCTCATCCTTAGCCAATCTTCGCTTAATCCGTAGCCCCTGTTTCGAGTTGCAAATATTAGCAACAGAACCAGTAACAAATACATGGGCGCTACTGCGAGCATTAGTAAGGTACACATCAATAACATGTATATCAAATATACCTTTCACTTTGCCATCCTTCTTCTCTGCCAAATACTTGGGGCAGTTTCGCTTCCAATGACCAGTTCCTTTGCAGTAGAAGCACTCAGTTTTAGGCTTAGGTCCAGACTTGGGTTTCTTCACTTGAGCAACAACTGGCTTGATGTTCTTCTTGAAGTTCCCCTTCTTCCCTTTACCCTTTTTCTTGAAACTAGTGGTCTTGTTGACCATCAACACTTGATGCTCCTTCTTGATTTCTATCTCCGCGGCCTTTAGCATTGCGAAGAGCTCAGGAATCGTTTTATCTATCCGTTGCATATTATAGTTAATCATGAAGCTCTTGTAGCTTGGTGGTAGTGATTGAAGAACTCTGTCAATGACACTATCATCAGGAAGATTAACTCCCAGCTCGGTCAAGTGGTTGTGGTACCCAGACATTCTGAGTATATGTTCACTGACAAAACTATTCTCCTCCATTTTGTAGCTGTAGAACTTATTGGAGATTTCATATCTCTCAATCTGGGCATTTGCTTGAAATATTAACTTCAACTCCTGGAACATCTCATATGCTCCATGACGTTCAAAACGTCGTTGAAGTCCCGGTTCTAAGCCATAAAGCATGGCACACCGAACTATCGAGTAGTCATCAGCTTTGCTCTGCCAGGTGTTCACAACATCTAGTGTTGCTCCTGCAGCGAGTTTGTCACCTAGCGGTGCTTCCAGGACGTAATTCTTCTATGCAACAATGAGGATAATCCTCAAGTTACGGACCCAGTCTGTATAGTTGCTTGATGTCTACTACACAACCTTCTTCTTGTAGACGTTGTTGGGCCTCCAAGTGCAGAGGTTTGTAGGATAGTAGAAAATTTCCCTAAAGTGGATGACCTAAGGTTTATCAATCCGTGGGAGGCGTAGGATGAAGATGTTCTCTCTCAAACAACCATGCAACCAAATAGCAAAGAGTCTCTTGTGTCCCCAACACACCCAATACAATGGTAAATTGTATAGGTGCACTAGTTCGGCGAAGAGACGGTGATACAAGTGCAATATGGATGGTAGATAAATGTTTTTGTAATCTGAAAATATAAAAAAACAAGGTAACTAATGATCAAAGTGAGCATAAACGGTATTGCAATGCGTTGAAGCAAGGCCTAGGGTTCATACTTTCACTAGTGCGAGTTCTCTCAACAATAATAACATAATCAGATCATATAACTATCCCTCAACATGCAACAAAGAGTCACTCCAAAGTCACTAATTGCGGAGGACAAACGAAGAGATTATTGTAGGGTACGAAACCACCTCAAAGTTATCCTTTCTGATCGATCTATTCAAGAGTCCATAGTAAAATAACACAAAGCTATTCTTTCTGTTTAATCTATCCTAGAGTTCGTACTAGAATAACACCTTAAGACACAAATCAACCAAAACCCTAATGTCACCTAGATACTCCAATGTCACCTCAAGTATCCATGGGTATGATTATACGATATGCATCACACAATCTCAGATTCATCTATTCAACCAACACTAAGAACTTCAAAGATTGCCCCAAAGTTTCTATCGGAGAGTCAAGATGAAAACGTGTGCCAACCCCTATGCATAAGTTCATGAGGTCACGAAACTCGCAAGTTGATCACCAAAACATACGTCAAGTGGGTCACATGAATATCCCATTGTCACCACAGATAAGCACATGCAATACATACATCAGGTGTTCTCAAATCCTTAAAGACTCAATCCGATAAGAAATCTTCAAAGGGAAAACTCAATCAATCACAAGAGAGTAGTGGGGGAGAAACATCATAAGATCCAACTACAATAGAGAAGCACGCGATACATCAAGATCGTGCCGAATCAAGAATATGAGAGAGAGAGAGAGAGATCAAACACATAGCTACTGGTACATACCCTCAGCCCCGAGGGTGAACTACTCCCTCCTCATCATGGAGAGTGCCGGGATGATGAAGATGGCCACCGGAGAGGGATTCCCCCCTCCGGCAGGGTGCCGGAACGGGTCTAGATTGGTTTTCGGTGGCTATAGAGGCTTGCGGCGGCGGAACTCCCGATCTAGGTTATGTTTTGGAAGTTTGGGTATATATAAGAGGTGTTGGCGTCGGGGACAAGTCAGGGGGGTCTCCGAGGCGGCCACGAGGTAGGGGGCGCGCCCAGGAGGGTAGGGCGCGCCCCCACCTCGTGGGTGCCTCGGGACTCTTCTGGCCCATCTCCGATACTCCGTGGGTCTTCTGGTCCAAAAATAATATCCGGAAATTTCAGGTCAATTGGACTCTGTTTGGTTTTCCTTTTCTGCGATACTCAAAAACAAGGAAAAAAATAGAAACTGGCACTGGGCTCTAGGTTAATAGGTTAGTCCCAAAAATCATATAAAATAGCATATAAAACATCCAAGGTTGATAATATAATAGCATGGAACAATCAAAAATTATAGATACGTTGGAGACGTATCAAACATCCCCAAGCTTAATTTCTGCTCGTCCTCGAGTAGGTAAATGATAAAAACATAATTTTTGATGTGGAATGCTACCTAACATATTTATCCATTGAATTCTCTTTATTGTGGCAAGAATATTCAAATCCTAAAGATAAAAGTTTAATATTGACATAAAAATAATAATACTTCAAGCATACAAACAAAGTAATCATGTCTTCTCAAAATAACATGGCCAAAGAAAGCTATCCCTACAAAATCATATAGTCTGGCTATGCTCTATCTTCATCACACAAAATATTTAAATCATGCACAACCCCGATAACAAGCCAAGCAATTGTTTCATACTTTTGATGTTCTCAAACTTTTTCAATCTTCACGCAATACATGAGTGTGAGCCATGTACATAGAATTATAGGTGGAATAGAATGGTGGTTGTGGAGAAGACAAAAAGGAGAAGATAGTCTCACATCAACTAGGCGTATCAATGGGCTATGGAGATGCCCATCAATAGATATCAATGTGAGTGAGTAGGGATTGCCATGCAACGGATGCACTAGAGCTATAAGTGTATGAAAGCTCAAAAAGAAACTAAGTGGGTGTGCATCCAACTCGCTTGCTCATGAAGACCTAGGGCATTTTTTTGATAGAAAGACTGTAAGGGAACCCCCTACAGCATAATTGGTGCAACAAACCCAAATTGCAAGTACCAAGCCTTGAACCTGGGTGGGTGGGAAGGCATCAGCCCCTTCCCACCACTAGGGCATTTTGAGGAAGCCCATCATTGGAATATACAAGCCAAGTTCTATAATGAAAGATTCCCACTAGTATATGAAAGTGACAACATAGGAGACTCTCTATCATGAAGATCATGGTGCTACTTTGAAGCACAAGTGTGGTAAAAGGATAGTAGCATTGCCCCTTCTCTCTTTTTCTCTCATTTTTTAGCTTTCTCTCTTTTTGGCCTTTCTATTTTTTTCCTCACATGGGGCAATGCTCTAATAATGAAGATCATCACACTTTTATTTACTTACAACTTAAGAATTACAACTCAATATTTAGAACAAAATATGACTCTATATGAATGCCTCCGGCGGTGTACTGGGATGTGCAGTGAATCAAGAGTGACATGTTACGACTCTATATGAATGCCTCTGGCGGTGTACCGGGATGTGCAGTGAATCAAGAGTGACATGTATGAAAAAATTATGAATGGTGGCTTTGCCACAAATACAATGTCAACTACAGGATCATGCAAAGCAATATGACAATGATGGAGTGTGTCATAATAAATGGAACGGTGGAAAGTTGCATGGCAATATACCTCGGAATGGCTATGGAAATGCCATAATAGGTAGGTATGACTGTTTTGAGGAAGGTAATGGTGGGTGTATGATACCGGCAAAAGGTGCGCGGTATTAGAGAGGCTAGCACTGGTGGAAGGGTGAGAGTGCGTATAATCCATGGACTCAACATTAGTCATAAAGAACTCACATACTTATTGCAAAAATCTATTAATTATCGAAACAAAGTACTACGCACATGCTCCTACGGGGATAGATTGGTAGGAAAAGACCATCGCTCGTCCCCGACCGCCACTCATAAGGAAGACAATCAAAAAATAAATCTTGCTCCGACTTCATCACATAACGGTTCACCATACGTGCATGCTACGGGAATCACAAACTTTAACACAAGTATCTCTAAAATTAACAACTACTCTACTAGCATGACTCTAATATCACCATCTTCATATCTCAAAACAATCATCAAGTATCGAACTTCTCATAGTATTCAATGCACTTTATATGAAAGTTTTTATTATACCCATTTTGGATGCCTATCATATTAGGACTAGTTTCATAGCCAAAGCAAATTACCATGCTGTTCTACAAGACTCTAAAAATAATATAAGTGAAGCATGAGAGTTCATCTATTTCTTCAAAATAAAACCACCGCCGTGCTCTAAAAGGATATAAGTGAAGCACTAGAGCAAATGACAAACTACTCCGAAATATATAAGAGAAGATCAATGAGTAGTCGAATAATTATGCAACTATGTGAAGACTCTCTAACATTTAAGAATTTCAGATCTTGGTATATTATTGAAAGAGCAAGCAAAACAAAATAAAATAAAATGACGCTCCAAGCAAAACACATATCATGTGGTGAATAAAAATATAGCTCCAAGTAAAGTTACCGACGAATGAAGACGAAAGAGGGGATGCCTTCCGAGGCATCCCCAAGCTTAGGCTCTTTCCGCTCCTTATTCCATAGTCCATCGAATCTTTACCCAAAACTTGAAAACTTCACAACACAAAACTTAACAGAAAACTCGTAAGCTCCGTTAGTATAAGAAAATAAATCACCACTTTTGGTACTGTTGTGAACTCATTCTAAATTCATATTGGTGTAATATCTACTGTATTCCAAATTCTCTATGGTTCATACCCTCCGATACTACTCATAGATTCATCAAAATAAGCAAACAACACGTAGAAAACAGAATCTATCAAAAATAGAACAGTCTGTAGTAATATGGAAATTTCGAATACTTATATCACTCCAAAAATTCTGAAATAAATTGGTGGACCTGAGGAATTTGTCTATTAATCATCTACAAAAAGAATCAACCTAAACGCGATCTTCAGTAAAAAAAATGGCAGCTAATCTCATGAGCGCAAAAGTTTCTGTTTTTTACAGCAAGATCGCAAAGACTTCACCCAAGTCTTCCCAAAGGTTCTACTTGGGACAAACACTAATTAAAAGATAAAACCACATCTAAACAGAGTCTAGATGAATTATTTATTACTAAACAGGAGCAAAAAGCAAAGAACAAAAATAAAATTGGGTGGCCTCCCAACAAGCGCTATCGTTTAACGCCCCTAGCTAGGCATGATGATTTCAATGATGCTCACATAAAAGATAAGAATTGAAACATAAAGAGAGCATCATGAAGAATATGACTAACACATTTAAGTATAACCCAATTCCTATGCATAGGGATTTTGTGAGCAAACAACTTATGGGAACAATAATCAACTAGCCTAGGAAGGCAAAACAAGCATAGCTTCAAGATTTTCAACACATAGAGAGGAAACTTGATATTATTGCAACTCCTACAAACATATATTCCTCCCTCATAATAATTTTCATGATCTACAAGTATATAAATTTTATTACTCTCCACATAAGCGAATTTCTTCTCATGAATAATAGTGGGAGCAAACTCAACAAAATAATTACCATGTGAGGCATAATCCAATTGAAAACTAAAATCATGATGACAAGTTTCCAGGTTATCATTATTCTTAATAGCATACAAGTCATCACAATAATCATCATAGATAGCAACTTTGTTCTCATAATCAATTGGAACCTCTTCCAAAATAGTGGAATCATTACTAAATAAAGTCATGACCTCTCCAAATCCACTTTTATAATTATCACAATAAGATTCAACATCCTCCAAAATAGTGGGATCATCACTTCCTAAAGTTGACACTCTTCCAAACCCACTTTCATCAATATAATCATCATAAATAGGAGGCATGCTATCATCATAATAAATTTGCTCATCAAAACTTGGGAGACAAAAAATATCATCTTCATCAAACATAGCTTCCCCAAGCTTGTGGATTTGCATATCATTGGCATCATGTATATTCAAAGGATTCATACTAACAACATTGCAATCATTCTCATCATTCAAAGATTTAGTGCCAAACATTCTAGTGCATTCTTCTTCTAGCATTTTGGCACAATTACCGGAATCCTTATTTTCATGAAAGATATTAAAAAGATGAAGCATATGAGGTACCCTCAATTCCATTTTTTGTAATTTTCTTTTATAGACTAAACTAGTGATAAAACAAGAAACAAAAAGATTCGATTGCAAGATCTAAAGATATACCTTCAAGCGCTAACCTCCCCGGCAACGGCGCCAGAAAAGAGCTTGATGTCTACTACACAACCTTCTTCTTGTAGACGTTGTTGGGCCTCCAAGTGCAGAGGTTTGTAGGACAATAGCAAATTTCCCTCAAGTGGATGACCTAAGGTTTATCAATCCGTGGGAGGCGTAGGATGAAGATGGTCTCTCTCAAACAACCCTGCAACCAAATAGCAAAGAGTCTCTTATGTCCCCACCACACCCAATACAATGGTAAATTGTATAGGTGCACTAGTTCGGCGAAGAGATGGTGATACAAGTGCAATATGGATGGTAGATAAAGGTTTTTGTAATCTGAAAATATAAAAACAGCAAGGTAACTAATGATAAAAGTGAGCATAAATGGTATTGCAATGCGTTCAAACAAGGCCTAGGGTTCATACTTTCACTAGTGCAAGTTCTCTCAACAATAATAACATAACTGGATCATATAACTATCCCTCAACATGCAACAAAGAGTCACTCCAAAGTCACTAATAGCGGAGAACAAACGAAGAGATTATTGTAGGGTACGAAACCACCTCAAAGTTATCCTTTCTGATCGATCTATTCAAGATTCCATAGTAAAATAACATGAAGCTATTCTTTCCGTTCAATCTGTCCTAGAGTTCGTACTAGAATAACACCTTAGGACACAAATCAACCAAAACCCTAATGTCACCTACATACTCCAATGTCACCTCAAGTATCCGTGGGTATGATTATACGATATGCATCACACAATCTCAGATTCATCTATTCAACCAACACTAAGAACTTCAAAGAGTGCCCAAAAGTTTCTACCGGAGAGTCAAGACAAAAACGTGTGCCAAACCCTATGCATAAGTTCACGAGGTCACGGAACTCGCAAGTTGATCACCAAAACATACATCAAGTGGGTCACATGAATATCCCATTGTCACCACAGATAAGCACATGCAATACATACATCAAGTGTTCTTAAATCCTTAAAGACTCAATATGATAAGATAACTTCAAAGGGAAAACTCAATCCATCACAAGAGAGTGGAGGGGGAGAAACATCATAAGATCCAACTATAATGGCGAATCTCACGATACATCAAGATCGTGCCGAATCAAGAACACGAGAGAGATAGATCAAACACATAGCTACTGGCACATACCCTCAGCCCCGTGGGTGAACTACTCCATCCTCGTCAGGGTGCCGGAACGGGTCTAGATTGGTTTTCGGTGGCTATAGAGGCTTGCGGCGGTGGAACTCTCGATCTAGGTTATGTTATGGAAGTTGTGGGTATATATAAGAGGTGTTGGCGTTCGGGACAAGTCAGGTGGGTCTCCGAGGTAGCCACGAGGTAGGGGGCGCGCCCAGGGGGTAGGGCACGCCCCAACCCTCGTGGGTGCCTCGGTACTCTTCTGGCCCATCTCCGATACTCAGTGGGCTTCTTCTGGTCCAGAAATAATCTTCGGTGAAATTTCAGGTCAATTGGACTCTGTTTGGTTTTCCTTTTCTGCGATACTCAAAAACAAGGAAAAAACAGAAACTGGCACTGGGCTCTAGGTTAATAGGTTAGTCCCAAAAATCATATAAAATAGCATATAAATGCATATAAAACATCCAAGGTTGATAATATAATAGCATGGAACAATCAAAAATTATAGATACGTTGGAGTCGTATCATTGCTACCATCATCTTTCAACTTAGATTTCTCTAGGAACGCATTAAAATTCAACGGAACAACAACACGGGCCATCTATCTACAACAACATAGAAATGCAAAATACTATCAGGTACTAAGTTCATGATAAATTAAAGTTCAATTAATAAAATTACTTTAACTCCCACTTAGATAGACATCTCTCTAATCATCTAAGTGATCACGTGATCCATATTAACTAAACCATGTCCGATCATCACGTGAGATGGAGTAGTTTTCAATGGTGAACATCACTATGTTGATCATATCTACTATATGATTCACGCTCGACCTTTCGGTCTGAGTGTTTCGAGGCCATATCTGCATATGCTAGGCTCGTCAAGTTTAACATGAGTATTCTGCGTGTGCAAAACTGGCTTGCACCCGTTGTATGTGAACGTAGAGCTTATCACACTTGATCATCACATGGTGTCTCGGCACGACGAACTATAGCAACGGTGCGGAGAACACTTATACCTCGAAATTTAGTGGGAGATCATCTTATAATGCTACTGCCGAACTAAGGAAAATAAGATGCATAAAGGATAAACATCACATGCAATCAATAGAAGTGATATGATATGGCCATCATCATCTTGTGCCTTTTGATCTCCATCTCCAAAGCACCATCATGATCACCATCGTCACCGGCTTGACACCTTGATCTCCATCGAAGCATCGTTGTCATCTCACCAACTATTGCTTCTACGACTATCGCTACCGCTTAGTGATAAAGTAAAGCAATTACATGGCGATTGCATTTCATACAATAAAGCGACAACCATATGGCTCCTGCCAGTTGCCGATAACTGTGTTACAAAACATGATCATCTCATACAATAAAATTTAGCATCATGTCTTGACCATATCACATCACAACATGCCCTACAAAAACAAGTTAGACGTCATCTACTTTGTTGTTGTAAGTTTTATGTGGCTGCTACGAACTGAGCAAGAACCGTTCTTACCTACGCATCAAAAAACCACAACGCGGTATAGTGATTTCTTTTGATCTTCAGAAAGAACCCTGTTCATTGAATCCGGTTCAACTAAAGTTGGAGAAACTGACACCCACCAGCCACCTGTGTGCGAAGCACGTCAGTAGAACCAGTCTCGCTTAAGCGTACGCGTAATGTCGGTCTGGACCGCTTCATCCAACAACACCGCCAAATCAAGAAACAACTAGTGACGACAAGCAATCTGTATATACCCACGCCCACAACTCCTTTGTATTTTACTCGTGCATATAACATCTACGCATAAACCTGGCTCTGATATCACTGTTAGGGAACGTAGTAATTTTAAAAAAAAAATCTACGCACACACAAGATCATGGTGATGCATAGCAACGAGAGGGGAGAGTGTTGTCTACGTACCCTCATAGACAGTAAGCAGAAGCGTTATGACAACGCGATTGATATAGTCGTATGTCTTCACGATCGACCGATCCTAGTGCCGAAAGTACGACACCTCCGCGATCTGCACACGTTCGGCTCGGTGACGTCCCACAAACTCTCGATCCAGCTGAGTGTCGAGGGAGAGCTTCGTCAGCACAACGGCGTGATGACGGTGATGATGATGCTACCATCGCAAGGCTTCGCCTAAGCACTACAATGATATGACCGAGGTGGATTATGGTGGAGGCGGGCACCACACACGGCTAAGGGATCAATGATCAACTTGTGTGTCTATGGGGTGCCCCCTCCCCCGTATATAAAGGAGTGGGGGAGGGGGAGAGGGCCGTCCTCCTAGGCGCGCCAAAGGGGGGAGTCTACTCCCGGTGGGAGTAGGATTCCCCCTTCCCTAGTTGGAGTAGGAAAGGGAAGGAAGGGTGCGAAGGAGAGAAGGAAAGGGGGGCCGCCCCCCCCTCCCAATTTGGATTGGGCTTGGGCGGGGCACGCCTCCACCTTGGCTGCCTCCTCCTCCTTTCCACTATGGTCCATTAAGGCCCATTGACTCCCCGGTGGGTTCCGGTAACCCCCGATACTCCGGTATATGCCCGAACTCTCTCGAAACCTTCCCAATGTCCAAACATAGTCATCCAATATATCGATCTTTATGTCTCGACCATTTTGAGACTCCTCCTCATGTCCGTGATCACATATGGGACTCCGAACTACCTTCGATACATCAAAAACACATAAACGCATAATACCGATCGTCACCGAACGTTAAGCGTGCGGACCCTACAGGTTCGAGAACTTTGTAGACAAGACCGAGACACGTCTCCGGTCAATAACCAATAGCGGAACCTGGATGTTCATATTGGCTCCCACATATTCTATGAAGATCTTTATTGGTCAAACCGCATGACGATATACGTTGTTCCCTTTGTCATCGGTATGTTACTTGCCCGAGATTCGATCGTCGGTATCTCAATACCAAGTTCAATCTCGTTACCAGCAAGTCTCTTTACTCGCTCCGTAATGCATTATCCCGCAACTAACTCATTAGTCACATTTCTTGCAAGGCTTATATTGATGTGCATTACCGAGAGGGCCCAAAGATACCTCTCCGACAATCGGAGTGACAAATCCTAATCTCGATCCATGCCAACTCAACAAACACCATCAGATACACCTATAGAGCACCTTTATAATCACCCAGTTACGTTGTGACATTTGGTAGCACACAAAGTGTTCCTCCGGTATTCGGGAGTTGCATGATCTCATAATCATAGGAACATGTATAAGTTATAGAGAAAGCAATAACAACAAACTAAACGATCATCATGCTAAGCTAACGGATGAGTGTAGTCAATCACATCATTCTCTAATGATGTGATCCCGTTAATCAAATGACAACTCATGTCTATGGTTAGGAAACATAACCATTATTGATTCAACGAGCTAGTCAAGTAGAGGCAAACTAGTGACACTCTGTTTGTCCATGTATTCACATGTACTAAGTTTCCGGTTAATACAATTCTAGCATGAATAATAAACATTTATCATGATATAAGGAAATATAAATGACAACTTTATTATTGCCTCTAGGGCATATTTCCTTCACTAGTTGCATGTAAATGGCTCGATGATCAATAACAGTGTAGATGTTGGGCTTTTTTGTTGGGGGTGCCCACCGCGCTTGTACTTGCTATCAATCCTCGACGGGGTCCACCAAATGCCATAAGGAAGTGTCCATGTCAACGATGTAGAATTTCTCAATGACCGTGTTCCAAAGCCTAAGAGCATCTCTAGTCGATCCCCTAAATCCGGTTATAGGAGTAAAATTTCCAGTTACTCCTCAAACCGACACCTAGCCAAAGTCGTGAACCGAATAGTGAAGTAAAAAAATTACTCCTCAGCCCCGTAGGCGCCTAAAAAACACTCGACCTCGAGGCAGCCAAGTAAACTTTGTGCCGACTTTTCCAACCCAAAGCCCCACTACATCGGCGCTAGCAAGTACCCACCTTTACCTCATTGCCTCCCTTGGCCCTCACTGCTTTTCTGCCAGAGTCCGAGCTATTCGCCGACCGTCGTAGTCGCCTGAGATGAGATGAAATGTCATCGCGTCAACCCTTTCATCAAAAATCGCCTCGGATCTTCTTCCTTGTTGTCTACTCGGCATCTCACTGTGTTGCGCACCTTTGTCGGTCATCCCCACGCCTTACCGCTCGCTAGTTTGGGCTCAACACTGGCCGGCCCGTAGAGCACCACCGCCTTGCAAGTGTTCGACGTTTTGCCTAGGTGAGTATTTTTTGTCTCATTTTGTTTTGTCCAATTGAATTGCACCGCATTGTTTCAATTGAAGATGAAGAAGATGAGAGAGATTATCTTCGAGGACTCATCGTCATCCCGTGAAGGAAGAAGATGATAATGACTTCGAAATTGTCGTTGGCATGATTTTCAACGATGATATTTGGCGGCTGAGGAGATGATCGCAATTTTGCCACATATAACTCAATCGTGAATAGCCGAGGGTCAGGCCAAGATTATGAGAGATTGTTTTGACCCTAATCTAACCTATTCAAAGAAGTATTTTCGCCACCTCTTTCGGATGCACACAAGTCTCTTTCTCACCATTCCAAAAGCCATGGAGAAGTATGATGATCGGTTCAAGCTTAGAAGGAATGCATGCGAGAGATAAGTGTGAGCCCTTTGATGAAGTGTATTGCGGCTGTTCCAGTTCTAGCATATGGGCGCAAAAGAAGTGCTTGATGTCTTTGGGCTGGAGTACTTGAGGGCACCCAGCGAGGAAGACACCGAGAGGATCAGTTGACTGCATGCTCTGGACATGGAAGAATTGTCCAACATGATGGAAAGGTCAATACAAAGGCCACTTCAATGATCCAACGATCATTCTTGAGGATGTTGCATCAGAGGATCTATGTATCTGGCATTCATTCTTTGGATTTCCTGGCTCTCACAATGACCTGAATGTGCTATTGAGATCACCATTGTTTGCTAGGCTTGTTGTCGGAGATGCTCCTCCTTGCAACAATACAACCAATGGTCATGAGTACATGATGGTTTACTACCTTGCGGGTGACATCTATCCTCCATGATTCACATTTGTCAAAACAATTCCGCGTTTAAAAGGTAGCAAAAGTTATCACCTTGCAACACGTCAAGAGTCAACTAGAAAGGACGTGGAGAGAGCTTTTGGTGTGCTTTAGGAGTGCTTTGCAATCGCTGGTGGCCCTGCTGAGTATTGGAACTCCAAAGTTCTATGGCAAATCATGACTAGTTGCATCATCTTGCATAACATGATCATTGAATATGAGAGACACATGTTTGGGAACATTCGGTACATCACCAATGGAAATCCTTGTTGAGCGAGAGCACGGTCCTAATAGGATCTAGGCATTCCTCGAAGTGCGTCGTAGGATCGAGAACCAAGAAGTTTATACCTAGCTCCAACATGATCTTGTTGAGCATCACTAACATCTCCATAACACTCTGTAGTCTTGCTTTTATCATGTTATTTTCTTCATTTGAACCATGCGGTGTGTTTGAATTTGAATAACAACCAAGTCTTGACATGACAGGGGCGAGAATGGTGTCTTGGTGGGCACACAGTTCCAAGGGTTTTGTAGAAATCTTTCTCGGACGCCTGCTTGAGAGAGGGTCCTTGTGTGACATCCATGCGACACTTCGTTCGGTTTTAGGATAGCGACCTCTTCTTTTTGTTCTGCCTATTTTTCTGCTCGCATGAGTTAACGATTTGAGAGGAACCTGCAAGGTATAGAGGTGTCGCATTCTTGACATATCTTGGCTAGCACAATAAGAGCATCTCCAGCCGTTGGCCCCCACAGGAGGCATAAAAATCGCCACCTAGGGGCGAGCCGACGGTACAATCGGCGCTGGGGGCAGTTGGGCGTCCAGCCGTCGCCCCCAGGCGCCGATATTGGCCCAGTTTTCGGCCCACTTTCGGCGAATAAAGGCCTCATATGGGCAAGAATCAGCTCATATTCGGCGTGGTTCGTCGTGGTTCGGCATTGAATTCTTAACATAAATATTTTTATCACATAGTTCATCACAGAAAATCAAATAGTTCAACAAAATAGTGCAAGAACAAATAGTTCAATATAAATTATATAGTTCAACAAAAAAAACTCATATTTCATCATACGTCACGCCAGGCGTCGCCCTTGAGCCTCCATAGGTGCTCCACTAGATCCTGCTGCAATTGATGATGCACCTGTGGGTCTCGGATCTCCTGACGCATACTGAGGTAGGCAGTCCAGGTTACCGGTAGCTGGTGATCAACTTCGGTTAGAGGACCCTGCCTGTAGTATGGTTCAGTGTCAAACACTGGCTCTTCCTGCTCGCTCTCGTTGATCATGTTGTGCAAGATGACACATCAAGTCATGATCTCCCACATTTGATCTTTCGACCATGTCTGAGCAGGGTACCGGACAACGGCAAATCGAGATTGGAGCACACCAAATGCTCGCTCGACATCCTTCCGGCAAGCCTCCTGCACCTTGGCAAAGTGGGACTTCTTGCCTCATGGCACAATGTTTGAGATAGTCTTCACAAATGTAGACCATCTCGGATAGATGCCATCAGCTATGTAGTACCCCTTGTTGTAGTGCCGTCCATTGACCTCGAAGTTCAGCGGAGGAGAATGACCTTCAACAAGCTTGGCAAAGACAGGGGAGCACTGCAACACGTTGATGTCATTGTGAGTTCTTGGCATACCAAAGGAGTGCCAAATCCAGAGGTCCTGTGTGGCCACCGCCTCAAGTACTACACTGCAACTGCCTTTGGCGCCTTTGTACATCCCCTGCCAAGCAAATGAGCAGTTCTTCCATTTCCAATGCATGTAGTCGATGCTTCCAAGCATCCCATGAAATCCTCTTGCTGCATTTTGTGCTAGGGTTCGAGCAGTGTCTTCCGCATTGGGTGTACGCAAGTATTGCGGTCCAAACACTGCCACCACTGCCCGACAGAACTTGTAGAAACACTTAATGGTGGTGGACTCGGCCATGCGCCCATAGTCGTCGAGTGAATCACCGGGAGCTCCGTATGCAAGCATCCTCATCGATGTCGTGCACTTCTAGATCGAGGTGAATCCAAGTTTGCCGGTGCAATCCTTCTTGCACTTGAAGTACATGTCGAACTCCCGGATGGAATTCACAATCCTGAGGAAGAGCTTTCGGCTCATCCGATAACAGCGCCGAAATGTTCTGTCGGTGAAGTAGTCGGAGTAGAGCATGCAGTAGCCTTCGAGACGGTGCTGGTTCTTTGCTTTCATCCGCCCCGGCGCCGAGCCACCTCGCCGCGGCTTTTCATTGCTCGCTAGCAGGGCGGCGAGCACCATGAGGTGCTCCTCTTCCTGGACGTCGGCCTCGGCTTCCTTCTCTAGCAGCGCGGCGAGCGCTTCCTCGTCCTCCGAGTCCATTGCCTAGGCAGGCAAATCACCGAACACCTTACGGGCGCGGTGGGCGCGTACCAGAAACGGCGGAAAAAACGCCCAGCTGCTGGCGGAGGGGTTGCCGCGGCGAAACCTCTGTTCTTTTTTCGGCGGAAATGGGCTATCTGGCGGTGGCGGGCGGTGGGCGGCGCCGGGATACAGCTGTTGGCGGCCGAGCGCGCACGCGCGCGCGCGGGGGAGGGGGGGGGGTGGAAGGCGAGCCGGGAAGAAATACTTGACTTTTCGCTTGACGGTGTGGGCCAGCCGTGCTTTTCCCTTGTGCCGGAGCCCCCGAGCGCCCTCCAGTGCGCCGGGTTCGGCCTGCGGTTGCCGGACCCAAAAACGAGCTGAACCGGTGAATTTCGGCGTTCCGCGGACGCGACTGAGACGTTTTTTCGGCGCCAGCGCCGAAAAAGTCGTCTGAGAGGGCATGTTGAAGGCGCGGCTGGAGATGTTCTAGGAGTGTGACAGTCTCAGTAAAATCAAATCAAATAAAAACCAAAACATGCGTGTTGGTAACAAACCTCTACCCCCTGTCGCTACGGTAATGCCTTCTATTGGTCCAACTTTATTTTCCAAAGTACTGTACTTAGATTTGATTTCAAAACGTGTACACATGAAGTGGATGGCTAACCACTACAATAATGCCATATACTGGTCAGACTTCGGACTCCAAGCATATTTGACCATTGATCACTTGATTTTGCTATTTCTATTATGCACACATGTGAAGCAACTATTTCTAAGTCGACACACGAGCCATTTTGTTTTTTTGAAATAGCACACACACACGCGAGCCATTTGACTTACACATTAGTACTAAGATGTTTTGTGAAATGAAATATTCATCCACGAAATGCGTGTTCGCAATGGGGCGGAGTCAGAGCTTGCCGGCTGGCGAGGTCCATCTGTCAAGCATGTCAAGGCACTCCTTGGGGCGGTACTCCGGCGCGGTGTGCCCGGCGCCCTTGACGGTGGCGTAGGTGAGGTTGTGGGCGTACTCCGTCGTGAACCCCGCGACCTGCTGCTTGGAGTACCACGGCCTCCAGGGCGCCACCACGGGGTAGCCCATCGTCCTGATCCATGCCTGCGTGCCCACGAAGGTGAAGTCCAGGTCGTGGTCACCGTTGTACACCAGCGCTCGGTAGCCCCGGCGCGTCAAGTTGACGTGGTACGGTACTGTGCTTCGCACGTCGTGCCGGAAATGCGACAGCGTGGTGCACCGGCTCCACGCGCCGATGGAGCCGTCGCGGATGCCCAGCGTCTCCCTCACCTCCGCGTCGTCCGACCAGATGTACGACAGCCGGTACCCGTTGTCCCGGCACTCCACGGGGAGGGCCAGCCTGTGCTGCAGGTTGTCCTGGAGCAGCAGCCTTGCCGTCTTCGTGAAGACGGTGGCGCCGCCGGGGTCTCGCAGCGCGAGGCCGCAAAAGGGCTCCAGGATGTGCACGGGGTTGATGTCGGTGGTGACCAGGTTGATGGCGTCGAGAGCGTTGGCGCACCGCGCGTTGCTCGGCGTGACGAAGTCGTCCCGGCTGCAGCTGACCTGCGCCGCCTCGTAGAGCTCGTCGGAGATGAGCCCCATGCCGTGCATGAAAGGCACCTTGCCCGGGGTGTCGTACCTGTCGTCCGTGCCAGGGTTGCCCACCAGGTAGCCCTGCAGGTTCAGCTTGGGTCCTCCGCTTGCGTGGCCGGCATCATTATGGTTGGCGATCTCGAGCGCGGTGACCGGCACGAGGTAGCCGGAGTAGGAGTCGCCGCCGATGTAGAGCGGGTTGGAGGCGAACTCGGGGTGGTCGGCGATCCACTTCTCGAGGAATACCCAGAGCTGCGCGCCGGTGCCGGTGAGGCTGACGTTGAGGCCCTGCTCCTCCCGCGCGTAGGAGAAGCCCGTGCCGACGGGCGCGTCGAGGAAAATGACGTTGCTCACCTTGGTCCACGAGTCCTCGAAGTAGACGAGGGTTGGGAACCCTTCGGTGTAGCCGGCCACGTCGAATTTGAGAGGGCCGATCTCGAAGAAGAGGCCGGAGAGCGCGGAGCAGCCGGGGCCGCCGGTGATCCACAGGATGAGGGGGTCCTCCCTCGGGCTGCGCTCCGACTGGATGAAGTAGTAAAAGAGCTCCGTGCCGTGCGTGTCGTCCACCTCCACGTACCCCGTCTCCAGGTAGAAAGGCAGAGGGCCATCGAACCCTTTGACGTGCGTGATGGCGTTCCGCCGCCGCTCGTACGCTGCCGCCGGCGAGCCGAAGGCCAGGTCGACGACCACGAGGAGGAGGAGGAGGAGGAGCAGCCTGGCCATGTGGACTAGCTTGCTCTGCTGGAGCGCTTGCAGGTGTGGCATTCCAACAGGAGGACGAGTTTCTCGCAGCACCACTGAACCGGGAACCGCTCCGTGGTGTTTTATCCTCCAGCCAAATCGCCCCAGGACGCGCTCCCGCGGCGAAGCGTGTGGCACGAGGAGCACAATAAAATGGAATCAGCGTGACTCCTCGGAAACGAAAAAAAATCACGTTTTCTCTTCTTTTTTTTCGTAAGAGTTACGGTTTTGTTTCCGCAACAGGCACGGTTATAATTTCGTGAGAGACACGGGCGTGCCTCTTACAGAAAAGGGACAAAACCCATGCTCCCGGTTCGGTTTTTTCGTCCGGTTTTTTGGCCGGCTTTTTTCGTGAAAAAAACACGTCAAAACCTATCAACATGGGATCTAGGTTTTGAAGATCTCGATGTGAGAAATCCAACGGTGGAAGCGATTTGAGATTTGGACAAACGGTTTGAGAGATAAAACGTTTTAAACAAACGAGGTAATATCACTAGCAGTCACAAAACTTGCGTCGGATGTGCATTTTAATGCTAGAACTTGCAAAATACATTGTTGTGGTCGCATAACTTGCGTTTACGTGCACATACGGTCACAAATCCCGTCTGCCTTCATACGACGTGCTGGCGTGGCATACCTGGCCCGCTGGCAGCCTCTGATTCCGTCCGGCGCGGCGCGCGCGCGTCTTCTTTGCAGAAAACCCCTTAGCCTGTTCAGTCAATTGATTATTTTGACCAAATTTCTGCTGTTTTATAAATCATTTTTGACAAAAATCTCAGCAACTATTTTGACCAAATTGGATAGGATATCTGCTGTTTTATAAATCCATTTTGGCAAAAAGTCGCAGCAACTCTTTTGACCAAGTTGGACAACATTTCTGCTGTTTTATTAAGCTTTTGGCCAAGATTTGTAATATAGCAGACTTGCAACAAGGATCTAGCACGGACAAATTGACCTTAAGTGAACAGAAACAGACCATAATTGAAATGACATATTTGGCACTAACATAAGTAGTTTCTTAGTCGTATGAACCAAACCAAAAGTGACATAACTGTTATCACATCGTCTTCTAAATAAGTACTGAACTAGAGACCACAAGTTCATTCATGAACTCCATCACCAAACCAACAAGTTCATTCATGAACTCCATCAGACTTTCACCTAAAGATGCATGTAATGTAAACTACAAAGACAAAAAGTCATGCAGATCATCAGGCCAACCTTCATCATAGAGATAAGGATCCTGGCTAGCTCCTGGTGCATTTTGGCTAAAAATGACCTCCTCCTCACCCTGCATGACAAGTGGCGGTTCATGTATTGTGGATCCATCGGGTCCAAATAGCAAGTTGAAGAAACCTGAAGCAGCAGCTCTTGCTCCTCTTGGATTGCCACCTCCTCTTGCATTGGCCCCTCCTCTTGCATTGCCACCTCCTCTTGCATTGCCACCTCCTCTTGCATTGCCACCTCCTCTTGCATTGCCACCTCCTCTTGCATTGGCCCCACTTGTTGGAGCATTGCTTCCAGTTGTTGCAACATTGCTTCCCATTGCAATATTGCCTTCCCTTGCCTGCTTTTTTCTTGGCCTTGCAACTTTCTCATTAGCAGTCTTTCTCACCCTGCCTCTTGACATGGCTGTTGTAACTCTAACCATAGGAATTGAGTTCTGGCATTGGCAATGAAGCTAGACTCAGGTAGGGGGGCAAATTCCCTAGGTGCTGGATATGTAAACTTCTCCTGCTCACACAAGTACACTATAAAAAGGTGGGTATGTAAGCACTTAAATGGTAATTACATCTGCATAATTTTGTCACTGAATATATTACCATTTCTTGCATCTTGTAAACCATTGAGTCAGGGGTTTGTGTTGGATCGAGCTGAGGGTAGACTCTGTGTGGCATGATGTTCTGCAACAGGCGAAGCCAATGTATCAATGTTTAAGTATAGTTTGAAGATTAGAGGGGAAAATATATAAGCAAAGGATGGTACAACAATTATGCTTGGGTCGTCATATTCTTCTTCAATTGTTGTTTCCTCAGTTGTTGTTTGATTAACATGATTGTGGTGGCCCTTCTTGTTATGGTCAGCAGCTCCACAAACAGAACAATGCATGGTCACACCATGTTTGCTCAATTTTTTCACCCCAGTCTTGTCTTTCTTCTCTTCTGGATCTTTTTTCCTGTTCTTCTTAGGCCTGCCCATTACTTTTGTGTACAGGGGTGGGTGAACAGCAATGCCATGCATTTTTTCCCATTGCTGTGGGTCCCTCATTGGCATCATATTAAATCCATAACACTTCTTATATTCCTCAACAGTGTAGCATGAATGGACCATGCTCTCTGGCTCAATTCTCTCATGCCTAAAACATGCAATTGCATGATGGCAAGGTATGCCAGATAGTACCCACCTTTTGCATTCACAAGAAAGCATGTTCAGGTCAACAATGTATGTGTTGTTCAAAGAGAAAACCTTGAAAACACCTTGCCCATACTCTTGCACCCTGCAGTTCTTTGCCCACTCCACATGCTTGTCCAATTTCTTCTGTATCTTGGGACATAATCTGCCTGTCCATTTCTCTGCCTCTCTCTGCTTACCAACAATCCTGTTTGTTAGCTTCCACATTATCTGGTCCAACATTGACTTAATTGGCATTTCCCTCGCATCCAAAATGTAACTGCAAAATAGTACCAAATATGTAAGCACACAGTTGGCATTTGATTTTTTGTTGACAAGAAAATAACAAGAGAGGAAAAAGTAACAAGAGAGTAACCTATTGAACACTTCTGACATATTGTTTAGTAATATGTCACACTTGCAAAACGGGTCAAAGAATGCTTTGATCCATGTTCTTGGCTCCAATTTCTCAACGCAGGTGTAGGCACCCAAGCTGTGTTCTTTCATTAGATCCACGTTCCTGGTGTATGCAGCTTCATTAGTGGACCTTGCTATAGACCATAGATCATTCTTGAGCTGCTCTCCCTTGTGTACTTTATGGAAATTTCGATAAATGTGCCTAACACAGTTTCTATGTTCTGAATGAGGGAAAACCTTTTTCACTGCATTTATTAATCCCTACAAAACAGAACACATTAATCTCTGCAAAACAGCACACACTTATGTTGTTGCAATGAAGAAATTGAATGATCTAGTACTAACCTTCTGCTTGTCACTCATAATGGTGTATGGTGAGGTGTTCATTATGTTCAGGTCATCCTTTAAGGATGCTAAGAACCACTCCCAGCTATGGGTTGACTCCACTTCACATAACCCAAATGCTACTGGAAAGATACAATCATTGGGATCGATTCCAACGGCTGTTAGTAATGTTCCCTTGTATCTCGTTTTAATGTGACAACCATCCAGGAAAATGATTGGTCTACATCCCTTAAGGAATCCCCTCTTGCATGCATCATATGACCAGTACAATGTGGAAAAGTGGTCTTGTACCTTCTTTGTCTTCTCATCAAATACTTCCTTAGTGCACAAGAAGAACTGGCTTCCTGGATTGCTCCTTCTAAGCTCCTGACCATAGTCCCACAAAGTATTATATTGGTCATCATCTACTCCCCTTATTTGATTCACTGCTGCTCTCCTAGCTCTTCCCAACTTACTCCTGTGTGGAACCAAATTATATTCTGTCTCCACCTTATCTGAAAATTTCTTCAAAGGCATTTTTTCATTGTCTCTGAATTCTTCTCTGAACTTGTTAGTAAGAAAAGGAGCAGTCAGAACTCTCAGGTCCCATGCTTTTGTGCAAGTGTGATTGTCAACATACTTCTTGATCTGTATGCTACTTGACCTGTTATCTTTACCTGCCTTCAAGTACCAAGTGCAACTAGGCTTGCATACAACCTCTAGTGATACTGAAGTATTTCGGAGCTTGTTCACTTTCACCCTATTCCTTACACTGTATGCAGTGAGAGCATGCCTCAATTCCTTCATATCTGCAAACACCAACCCAATCTTAAACACAGGTGCATTCAGATCAGTTGTTGGGTTGAAAGTACTGAATTTGTGCTTCAACTTCTCTTTCTCTTCTTTCGACATATTTAAGTGGCTGTCCTCCAAAGCATCTTCTGGAAGTTCTTCTTCAAAGTCTGGCAATATGTTCTTCTCTCTGTGATCATCAACATCTTTGTCTACATTTGCGTCAAACAAATCATCATCACCTTTTGCAACTTCATAGTCACTCTCATAGAACTCCTCATCTGTTTCTGACCCTGCATCCTCATCATTTCCCTCTTCTTCACTATTGTTAACATCCTCAATATTCTCCTCCTCCATAGCATTCCTTGAGCTACATCCTTCTCCAAATGACATAGATCTCCTTGTTGTCCTTGACATTTTCTCTCTAGGACTCTGCTCTTTCTCTGGATAACTGACATTTTCTTTTCCATGCCTCTTTGGAGTAATAACCTTAGGTGGATCCTTCACTCCATTTGTCAGAACATCATCTTTGTTTAATGACTGCAGGGTATCACCATGGTCTACTATCAGCAGCAGGTTCTTGTGCTCTAATGTTGCACAAATCATAAGAACAATGTCGGCATCACAGGTCAAGAGCTTCAGGCCATCACTAACTGTCTTTCTTGGTTCACACCAGTAAACATCAATCTTTGAAGCTTGTCTATCATAGCCCAGCTGCAGAAGAAGTCATCAATCCAGAGTAAGGACCAAGTGTCAGTCTGACAATTGTCAAACCAATCAACCTCATAGTCCATGTATGTTCTGTTTATGTCACTGCCACAAAAGAAACCACAATTGTCAAACCAATCAACCTCATAGTCCATGTATGTTCTGTTTATGTCACTGCCACAAAAGAAACCACTATGGTGGATCTCAACACTGAACAGACCATCAAAATCTCCTGCAATGTAAAAGAGTTCATAACAAATCAGTACATCATGTTAAAATGTCAGATTCAGTTAACAAGTACATCAGTCCTCCCAACAAGTTCAGAGAAAAAATTCAGTTAACAAGTACATCAATCCTCCCAACAAGTTCAGAGAAAAAATTCAGCAAATGCCAACTTCAGTTAACTGCAGCAATGTCAAACAGCGGCAGCAAGTTCGTTTCTCGGTCAGTGCACAAATAATGTTGGCTTTTGGCTTTTGATCGCTAGACCAAAACTCCCAGGAGCTAATACACGTATGATGTGCAAAGCTAGCTAGCAGGCAAGCAGCTTAATTGATTCCTGTACGTAGAGCTGGCGAGCTTGCAACTAGCGAAGCTAGCGATCGACTGTCTCGGCGAAACCTCTCGGCAGAAAAAAACTGATCGATGGATTGATAGCCAAAGGCTCTTGACGTGCCTTGCTCTTTTATTGCTTTTCTTCTGATCGGTACAAGTTACAGGGATTATACGTGCGTATATATATAGCAGCTTGGACTAGCACTCAAACCTACTCGGTTTGGACTTCTAATCCTACAACTACTACAAGTGCCCATCTGTGTCCGACTAGGACTCTAACACCACACGTCGTGGTTACTCCTACAAATAAGCTCATGCACTAGCCATTTTATTCCTAACTGAATTTAACTGACGACTAAACTAGGTGCAGGATTACACATTGTCAGACTTCAGATAACACTGCACACATTCAGACTTTTGAAAGATTCAACTAGCAGCAGTACACATTGTCAAATATCTAATAAATAATTTCCCCCAATTAAACACTAGAACAATTTAAATGGAGGCCTCTCGTTCCTCTGATCATCAATTTCTATGGATAAAGCGACCTCCTCAATAACCCCTAATTAAACCCTACCACGATTCCGCAAGCAGGGCCCCAACAACCATCCGTACGTAATGCCTAAGTCCAGAACGGGCTACGCACGGCGACAAGTGGCGCGTTGCATGGGCGCCACTTGTCGCAACCTGGGGAGTTGGAGTGATCTTTGCATCGAGTACTCTCAACTAGTGATTTCGAGGTTCTGATCGGGACCATGCCCTGCTACTCTCTTGCGATTTGCAGAGCACATTAGCGGTAATTTTGGAGCGATAATCCTACACCTACGTAGTACCTACGAAGGCCTACGTAATTTTTCATACAACTAAACTTATCGGCCCCCTATTCTAACGGGGGTGGGGTCGTGCCCTCCTATAGACCCAATAATCTCTTTCCATGTCACTGTTTACGTAAAACACGTAATAGACCGTAGGTAGGTCTAGCATTGTCCATTTTGGAGGGAGAAAGCGTGAGGAGAGTAGCGATGCTACATCTAAGAAGAGGTTGTCAGGTAACCCACATATGGAATGATTTGACAGGCTTTAATTGGGTGTTAGAGAGGGCTGGAGCCCACCTGAAAATTAGGGGGGAAATGTTTAGTTGGAGGGAAAGGAAGTTCACGTAGGTTATGTAACAACTATAGGTAAGAGCATCTCCAGCCGCGGCCCCAACAGGCCATCCTCAGGCGTTTTGGCCGCGCTGGCATTCAAAATTCGACCCAGTCGTGCCCCCAGTAGCCCGTTTTTCGCCGGTTCGGGCCGAAACTGGTGCCGGTGGACCCAGGCCGAACCCGGCGCGCTGGGGCGCGCCTGGGGGCGCCGGCACAAATGAAAAGGATGTGGGGCCGCTCTATCGGCGAGACGAGAGCCTCTTCCCGCCGTTTCTTCCCGCCCTCGCCCCCAATTTCCCTCTCATTCTCTCCTTTCCTCCCGCTCGCCTCCCAGCCGCCGCCATGTCGCCGAAGAAGTACGTGATCCCCCGCGTTGCGACCACCATGACCGTCTCCGTCGCCCAGCTGAAGCAGAGGAAGCCGAGGGTGCCGCCGTCCAAGCCACCGGGCATGACAAACGCCGAGTGGAGGGTAGAAGTTCAGCGACGGGAGGCCGTCACTGCCGACAGGCGGAACAGGGCGATCACCAAGAAATCCCGTGACAACGCGGCGCGTGGCGCTGCGGCTGCGGCGGACCAAGCCGAGGCCGAGGCGACTCGCTTGGGGATGATGAATCCACCAGGCGGCCATGCCCAGTACGTACCCTGGAGCCAGCAAAGCGTCGGCTCTCTGTCCGGCTTCTTGTCGTCGCTGCAACCATGGGGATGCACGCCGTCGCCGGGCTACATCGACGGGGACGTGCACAGTGGGTTCAACCCCAATGTCACCTTCCCCCATGGACACCCAACCGAGCGCACGTCCTCGCCCGCCTTCCCCGGTGTGCAGTACCCTTCATACAACTACTCGCCGCCGGCTTAAGCATGCTACCCGACGCCCCCTCTCCGCCGTGGCGTGCTGCCCTTCTCACAAGCTTCCACGTCGCACATCGGCGACACCGACGAGACCGACGCCGACATGGACGACATCATCGCGGCAGGATCGGCCGCGGTCGCCGCGTCCCCCGGGTTCTCTACCCAGGACGACACGGTGTACCTTAGCGGCGGCATGGACGGCGAGCTCGAGTACGTCAAGGAGGAGGAGGAGGAGGAGGAGGAGGAGTCTGTCGGATTTCGGGTTCCGGCAGACCCTTAAGGTTCGAACTTTGGGGTGCGCACGGAGATCTTTCCCCTACCGACTCACGCTTCTATGGCTCGCAAGAAATCTAGGCTAGAAAGAAGAACACACAAGGGACACAAGGTTTATACTGGTTCGGGTCACCGATGTGGTGTAATACCCTACTCCAGTGTGTGGTGTAGTGGATTGCCTCATGGGCTGATGATGAACAATACAGGGGAAGAACGGCCTCATGAGAGGTGTTCTTGAGCTGGTGCAGTGTGTTCTACTTGGTCCGGACCTTTCTCTCTTTCTTTCTCTTCTCTCTTTCTTTCTCTCTGGACCTCTCTCTTCTCCTTTCTCCTCCTTGGACCTCTCCCTTCTTGGGGCTAGTCCTATTTATAGAGGCCCTG
The DNA here is from genome assembly GCF_018294505.1 of Triticum aestivum. Classification (NCBI taxonomy): domain Eukaryota; kingdom Viridiplantae; phylum Streptophyta; class Magnoliopsida; order Poales; family Poaceae; genus Triticum; species Triticum aestivum. The sequence goes on from NC_057800.1 coordinate 527,601,533, forward strand.
GTCCTCTTCCCAAAAAATGAGCGAGAAGGGCGCCAACAATTGGCCATTTTGAAGGAGAACATCTAGTACAAGTTATCCTGACCAAAGGTGGTCTTCGGCTGCCAAAAGCACTGGTGATGACGCCGTCTTGGGCTCCATGGTGACCTCCGTCCTGCCGCTCTGCTGGTCTTGGTCTCGTTGCACCGGAATGGTAACCTTTGCCCGATGCCTTGGCCTATGCTTGCTCCCTTTGCACCGAAGGGGAAACAAGGACACTACGCAGGCCGGCGCCCGCCTAATCTCGATCGTCATGGCTTGCGTCACGGGCTCCTCGCGAGGCACCCCTGCCTTGATCTCTCTGCCTCCTCGCGAGCCTGCCTAATTAGGCTGCTCCTGAGGAAGCCTCCTGTCGTCCGCCTCGCAAGGCTTGGCCCCTTGCGAGGGTCTTGAGCTTGAGCTGATGAGGCTGGGCCGCACTGGGCCCCCACTCGAGCCACGCCGCAGGCCACAGGTAGGCAAGTCTGGGGACCCCCGTTCCCAGAATGCCGACAGTAGCCCCCGGGCCCAAGGCGCGCCCGGGCTTGGCTTAGCAGAGAAGCTAAGGGGCAAGCGCGAAGCGCCGCGGGCCTCAATAGCCTGCGGCCTTGGGCGCCGTGTGGCGATTGATTGGACGTGGGCGTCTGCGCTTCTCCACGACGCCTCGACAACTGCACGACTTGTCAAGTCCCTGCATGCAGAGAAATGGGTCATGATTAGCTATGATCGTGGTGGCCGGCGGTTGGCCTTCTCCGGCTATAAGTACGGAGCCGCGTGAGCCTCGTTAGTTTATCCCTTCTTGCTACTCCTTTCCTTCTCCTTCCTTGTCCTTGCTTCTCCTTACGCCAATGGCACCAATCCGCCGGTTTTCTGCAGAAGAGAAAGGAAAGGCCCCCCGAGAAGGTCCTGACCCTCTTCCGCCAAAGAAACGGCCAGTCCCCTACCGCCGAGATAAGGGTGCTTGGCAGGAGGCGCCGAGGCCCTGGTACGAGCGGCCGCCACCTGGGTTTCCACTGCCCTTGTACGCCCGAATCGAGGGCCCTGGGGAAGAGGGCGTCGAGCGACACCGACGGTGCCGCCGTCGACGCCGGCGAGTCACGCCGGTGCGCGTAGTTCCTCCTGGAGTCCACGCCGAGGGCTCCTCCTGTGAGCTCGTGCTTCATGCCGCCATGCCCCCAAGCTCTTGGATCTGCCTTCCTCCCTCCTTCGCCTTCGAGATGCCGCCGAGCGGGTCTCTGGAGCTCTGGCTGCAGCACACCGGCTGCAACACCCTCGCGACCGGAGCGGAGGTCGCGGTCGTCGCTCCGGGCAAGGTCTATATGACCCGGGGCTGGGGTGAGATCGCCCGGGTCTGCCGCACGGAGGGTGCCCTCGTAATTCATCTTGAATATGATGGCGCCTCCCTGATGTTCTTCAAGGTCTTCAATGCTGAAGGACGCCGGTTGGAGTGCCGCCCCAAGGAAAGCGGCAGGGGCATCGGACTGGCGAGGACCTGTCCTGCCCATCGGCCCTCCAGGAGCTCTTCAGGCGGCAGTGGAGGAGCTGGGGAATCCAGTGTTGGGGAACGTAGTAATTTCAAAAAATTTCCTACGCACATGCAAGATCATGGTGATGCATAGCAACGAGAGGGGAGAGTGTTGTCCACGTACCCTCGTAGACCGAAAGCGGAAGCGTTAACACAACGCGGTTGATGTAGTCGTACGTCTTCACGATCCGACCGATCAAGTACCGAACGCACGGCACCTCCGAGTTCTGCACACGTTCAACTCAATGACGTCCCTCGAACTTCGATCCAACCGAGTGTTGAGGGAGAGTTTCTTCAGCACGACGGCGTGGAGACGATGATGATGTTCTACCGATGCAGGGCTTCGCCTAAGCACCGCTACGATATGATCGAGGTGGATTATGGTGGAGGGGGGCACCGCACACGGCTAAGAGATCAAGAGATCAATTGTTGTCTCTTTGGGGTGCCCCCTGCCCCCGTATATAAAGGAGTGGAGGAGGGGGAGGGCCGACCCTCTCTATGGTACACCCTAGGGGAGTCCTACTCCCACCGGGAGTAGGATTCCCCCTTTCCTAGTAGAACTAGGAGCCCTTCCAAGTAGTAGGAGTAGGAGGGAAGGAAAGGGAAGGGAAAAGGAGAAGGAAGGAAGGGGGCGCCCCCTCCCTAGTCCAATTCGGACCAGCCCATGGGGAGGGGTGCGACCACTGTTTGAGGCCTTTCTCTCCTTTCCCGTATGGCCCATTGAGGCCCAATACGAATTCCCGTAACTCCCCGGTACTCCCAAAAATACCCGAATCACTCAAAACCTTTCCGATGTCCGAATATAGTCGTCCAATATATCGATCCTTACGTCTCAACCATTTCGAGACTCCTCGTCATGTCCTCGATCTCATCCGGGACTCCGAACTCCTTCGGTACATCAAAACACATAAACTCATAATATAACCGTCATCGAACTTTAAGCGTGCGGACCCTACGGGTTCGAGAACTATGTAGACATGACCGAGACACGTCTCCAGTCAATAACCAATAGCGGAACCTGGATGCTCATATTGGCTCGTACATATTCTACGAAGATCTTTATCGGTCAAATCACATAACAACATACGTTGTTCCCTTTGTCATCGGTATGTTACTTGCCCGAGATTCGATCGTCGGTATCTCAATACCTAGTTCAATCTCGTTACCGGCAAGTCTCTTTACTCGTTCCATAATACATCGTCCCGCAACTAACTCATCAGTTGCAATGCTTGCAAGGCTTATAGTGATGTGCATTACCGAGTGGGCCCAGAGATACCTCTCCGACAATCGGAGTGACAAATCCTAATCTCGAAATACGCCAACCCAACAAGTACCTTCGGAGACACCTGCAGAGCACCTTTATAATCACCCAGTTACGTTGTGACGTTTGGTAGCACACAAAGTGTTCCTCCGGTAAACGGGAGTTGCATAATCTCATAGTCATAGAAACATGTATAAGTCATGAAGAAAGCAATAGCAATAAACTAAACGATCAAGTGCTATGCTAACGGAATGGGTCAAGTCAATCACATCATTCTCCTAATAATGTGATCCCGTTAATCAAATGACAACTCTTTGTCTATGGCTAGGAAACATAACCATCTTTGATCAACGAGCTAGTCAAGTAGAGGCATACTAGTGACACTTTGTTTGTCTATGTATTCACACATGTATCATGTTTCCGGTTAATACAATTCTAGCATGAATAATAAACATTTATCATGATATAAGGAAATAAATAATAACTTTATTATTGCCTCTAGGGCATATTTCCTTCAGTCTCCCACTTGCACTAGAGTCAATAATCTAGTTCACATCGCCATGTGATTTAACATCAATAGTTCACATCACCATGTGATTAACACCCATAGTTCACATCATCATATGACCAACACCCAAAGGGTTTACTAGAGTCAATAATCTAGTTCACATCGCTATGTGATTAATACCCAAAGAGTACTAATGTGTGATCATGTTTTGCTTGTGAGGGAAGTTTAGTCAACGGGTCTGCTACATTCAGATCCGTATGTATTTTGCAAATTTCTATGTCAACAATGCTCTGCACGGAGCTACTCTAGCTAATTGCTCCCACTTTCAATATGTATCCAGATTGAGACTTTGAGTCATCTGGATCAGTGTCAAAACTTGCATCGACGTAACCCTTTACGACGAACCTTTTGTCACCTCCATAATCGAGAAACATATCCTTATTCCACTAAGGATAATTTTGACTAATGTCCAGTGATCTACTCCTAGATCACTATTGTACTCCCTTGCCAAACTTAGGGCAGGGTATACAATAGGTCTGGTACACAGCATGGCATACTTTATAGAACCTATGGCTGAGGCATAGGGAATGACTTTCATTCTCTCTCTATCTTCTGCCGTGGTCGGGTTTTTGAGTCTTACTCAACTTCACACCTTGTAACACAGGCAAGAACTCCTTCTTTGACTGTTCCATTTTGAACTACTTCAAAATCTTGTCAAGGTATGTACTCATTGAAAAAACTTATCAAGCATCTTGATCTATCTCTATAGATCTTGATGCTCAATATGTAAGCAGCTTCACCGAGGTCTTTCTTTGAAAAACTCCTTTCAAACATTCCTTTATGCTCTGCAGAATAATTCTACATTATCTTCGATAAACAATATGTCATTCACATATACTTATCAGAAATGTTGTAGTGCTCCCACTCACTTTCTTGTAAATACAGGCTTCACCGCAAGTCTGTGTAAAACTATATGCTTTGATCAACTTATCAAAGCGTATATTCCAACTCCGAGATGCTTGCACCAGTCCATAGATGGATCGCTGGAGCTTGCATATTTTGTTAGTACTTTTAGGTTGACAAAACCTTCTGGTTACATCATATACAACTCTTCTTTAATAAATCCATTAAGGAATGCAGTTTTGTTTATCCATTTGCCAGATTTCATAAAATGCAGCAATTGCTAACATGATTCTGATAGACTTAAGCATAGATACGAGTGAGAAACTCTCATCGTAGTCAACACCTTGAACTTGTCGAAAACCTTTTTGTGACAATTCTAGCTTTGTAGATAGTAACACTACTATCAGTGTCCGTCTTCCTCTTGAAGATCCATTTAATCTCAATGGCTTGCCGATCAATGGGCAAGTCAATCAAAGTCCATACTTTGTTCTCATACATGGATCTCATCTCAGATTTCATGGCCTCAAGCCATTTCGCGGAATCTGGGCTCATCATCGCTTCCTCATAGTTCGTAGGCTCGTCATGGTCAAGTAACATGACCTCCAGAACAGGATTACCGTACCACTCTGGTGTGGATCTCGCTCTGGTTTACCTACGAGGGTCGGTAGTAACTTGATCTGAAGTTACATGATCATCATCATTAGCTTCCTCACTAATTGGTGTAGTAGTCACATGAACATATTTATGTGATGAACTACTTTCCAATAAGGGAGCAGGTACATTTACCTTTTCAAGTTCTACTTTCCTCCCACTCACTTCTTTCTAGAGAAACTCCTTCTCTAGAAAGGATCCATTCTCAGCAACGAATATCTTGCCTTCGGATCTGTGATAGAAGGTGTACCCAACATTTTCTTTTGGGTATCCTATGAAGACGCACTTCTCCGATTTTGGTTTGAGCTTATCAGGTTGAAACTTTTTCACATAAGCATTGCAACCTCAAACTTTAAGAAACGACAGCTTAGGTTTCTTGCCAAACCATAGTTCATACGGTGTCGTCTCAACGGATTTAGATGGTGCCCTATTTAACGTGAATGCAGCTGTCTCTAATGCATAACCCCAAAACGATAGTGGTAGATCGGTAAGAGACATCATAGATCGCACCATATCTAATAAAGTACGGTTATGACGTTCGGACACACCATTACACTGTGGTGTTCCAGGTGGCGTGAGTAGTGAAACTATTTCACATTGTTTTAACTGAAGGCCAAACTTTTAACTCAAATATTTTACCTCTGCGATCATATCGTAGAAACTTTTATTCTCTTGTTACGATGATTCTCCACTTCACTCTAAAATTCTCAGACTTGTGTTTCATTAAGTAGATATACTCATATCTTCTCAAATCATCTGTGAAGATCAGAAAATAATGATACCTGCCGCGAGCTTGAATATTCATCGGACCACATACATCAGTATGCATGATTTCCAACAAATCTGTTGCTTGCTGCATTGTTCCGGAGAACGGAGTCTTAGTCATCTTGCCCATGAGGCATGGTTTGCAAGCATCAACTGATTCATAATCAAGTGATTCCAAAAGTCCATCAGCATGGAGTTTCTTCATGCGCTTTACACCAATATGACCTAAACGGCAGTGCCACAAATAAGTTGCACTATCATTATTAACTTTGCATCTTTTGGTTCCAATATTATGAATATGTGTATCACTACGATCGAGATCCAACGAACCATTTTCATTGGGTGTGTAACCATATAAGGTTTTATTCATGTAAACAGAACAACAATTTATTCTCTTACTTAAATGAATAACCGTATTGCAATAAACATGATCAAATCATATTCATGCTCAATGCAAACACCAAATAACACTTATTTAGGTTCAACACTAATCCCGAAAGTATAGGGAGTGTGTGATGATGATCATATCAATCTTGGAACCACTTCCAACACACATCGTCACTTCACCCTTAACTAGTCTCTGTTCATTCCGCAACTCCTGTTTCGAGTTACTACTCTTAGCAACTGAAGTAGTATCAAATACTAAGGGGTTGCTATAAACACTAGTAAAGTACACATCAATAACATGTATATCAAATATACTATGTTCACTTTGCCATCCTTCTTATCCGCCAATTACTTGGGGTAGTTCTGCTTCCAGTGACCAGTCCCTTTGCAGTAGAAGCACACAGTTTCAGGCTTAGGTCCAGACTTGGGTTTTTTCACTTGAGCAGCAACTTGCTTGCCGTTCTTCTTGAAGTTCCCCTTTCTTTTTGTCCCTTTACTTGAAACTAGTGGTTTTGTTTACCATCAACACCTGATGCTTTTCTTGATTTCTACCTTCGTCGATTTCAGCATCACGAAGAGCTTGGGAATCATTTCTGTTATCCCTTGCATATTATAGTTCATCACAAAGTTCTACTAACTTGGTGATGGTGACTAGAGAATTCTGTCAATCACTATTTTATCTGGAAGATTAACTCCCACTTGATTCAAGCGATTGTAGTACCCAGACAATCTGAGCACATGCTCACCGCTTGAGCTATTCTCCTCCATCTTTTAGCTATAGAACTTGTTGGAGACTTCATATCTCTCAACTCAGGTATTTGCTTGAAATATTAACTTCAACTCCTGGAACATCTCATATGGTCCATGACATTCAAAACGTCTTTGAAGTCCCTATTCTAAGCCGTTTAAGCATGGTGCACTAAACTATCAAGTAGTCATCATATTGAGCTAGCCAAACGTTCATAACTTCTGCATCTGCTCCTGCAATAGGTCTGTCACCTAGCGGTGCATTAAGGACATAATTCTTCTATGCAGCAATGAGGATAATCCTCAGATCACGGATCCAATCCGCATCATTGCTACTAACATTTTTCAACATAATTTTTCTCTAGGAACACAATAAACTGGGAGCAACATCGCGAGCTATTGATCTACAACATAGATATGCTAATACTACCAGGACTAAGTTCATGATAAATTAAAGTTCAATTAATCATATTACTTAAGAACTCTCACTTAGACAGACATCCCTCTAATCTTCTAAGTGATCACGTGATCCATATCAACTAAACCATGTCCGATCATCATGTGAGATGGAGTAGTTTCAATGGTGAACATCACTATGTTGATCATATCTACTATATGATTCACGCTCGACCTTTCGGTCTTCGTGTTCTGAGGCCATATCTGTTATTTGCTAGGCTCGTCAAGTTTAACCTGAGTATTCCGCGTGTGCAACTGTTTTGCACCCGTTGTATTTGAACATAGAGCCTATCACACCCGATCATCACGTGGTGTCTCAGCACGAAGAACTTTCGCAACGGTGCATACTCAGGGAGAACACTTGTACCTTGATAATTAGTGAGAGATCATCTTATAAAGCTACCGTCGAACTAAGCAAAATAAGATGCATAAAAGATAAACATCACATGCAATCAAAATATGTGACATGATATGGCCATCATCATCTTGGGCCTTTGATCTCCATCTCCAAAGCATCGTCATGATTTCTGTCGTCACCGGCATGACACCATGATCTCCATCATCTTGATCTATATCAATGTGTCGTCACATGGTTGTCTCGCCAACAATTGCTCTTGCAACTATTGCTATCGCATAGCGATAAAGTAAAGCAATTATTTGGCACTTGCATCTTATGCAATAAAGAGACAACCATAAGGCTTCTGCCAGTTGCCGATAACTTCAACAAAACATGATCATCTTATACAATAACTTATATCTCATCACATCTTGACCATATCATGTCACAACATGCCCTGCAAAAACAAGTTAGACGTCCTCTACTTTGTTGTTGCAAGTTTTACGTGGCTGCTACGGGCTGAGCAAGAACCGTTCTTACCTACGCATCAAAACCACAACGATAATTTGTCAAGTTGGTGCTATTTTAACCTTCGCAAGGATCAGGCGTAGCCACACTCGGTTCAACTAAAGTTGGAGAAACTGACACCCGCCAGCCACTTGTGTGCAAAGCACGTCGGTAGAACCAGTCTCGCTTAAGCGTACGCGTAATGTCGGTCCGGGCCGCTTCATCCAACAATACCGCCGAACCAAAGTGTGACATGCTGGTAAGCAGTATGACTTATATCGCCCACAACTCACTTGTGTTCTACTCGTGCATATGACATCTACGCATAAAACCTGGCTCTGATGCCACTGTTGGGGAACGTAGTAATTTCAAAAAAATTCCTACGCACATGCAAGATCATGGTGATGCATAGCAACGAAAGGGGAGAGTGTTGTCCATGTACCCTCGTAGACCGAAAGCGGAAGCGTTAACACAACGCGGTTGATGTAGTCGTATGTCTTCACGATCCGACCGATCAAGTACCGAACGCACGACACCTCCGAGTTCTGCACACGTTCAACTCGATGACGTCCCTCGAACTTCGATCCAGCCGAGTGTTGAGGGAGAGTTTTGTTAGCACGACGGCGTGGTGACAATGATGATGTTCTACCGATGCAGGGCTTCGCCTAAGCACCGCTACGATATGATCGAGGTGGATTATGGTGGAGGGGGGCACCGCACACGGCTAAGAGATCAAGAGATCAATTGTTGTCTCTTTGGGGTGCCCCCTGCCCCCGTATATAAAGGAGTGGAGGAGGGGGAAGGCCGGCCCTCTCTATGGCGCACCCTAGGGGACTCCTACTCCCACCGGGAGTAGGATTCCCCCTTTCTTAGTAGAACTAGGAGCCCTTCCAAGTAGTAGGAGTAGGAGGGAAGGAAAGGGAAGGGAAAAGGAGAAGCAAGGAAGGGGGGCGCCCCCCCTCCCTAGTCCAGTTCGTACCAGCCCATGGGGAGGGGTGCGACCACCATTTGAGGCCTTTCTCTCCTTTTCCGTATGGCCCATTAAGGCTCAATACAAATTCCCGTAACTCCCCGGTACTCCTGAAAATATCCGAATCACTCGGAACCTTTCCGATGTCCGAATATAGTCGTCTAATATATCGATCTTTACGTATCAACCATTTCGAGACTCCTCGTCATGTCCCCGATCTCATCCGGGAGTCCGAACTCCTTCGGTACATCAAAACACATAAACTCATAATATAACCGTCATCAAACTTTAAGCGTGCGGATCCTACGGGTTCGAGAACTATGTAGACATGACCGAGACACGTCTCCGGTCAATAATCAATAGCGGAACCTGGATGCTCATATTGGCTCCTACATATTCTACGAAGATCTTTATCGGTCAAACCACATAACAACATACGTTGTTCCCTTTGTCATCGGTATGTTACTTGCCCGAGATTCGATCGTCGGTATCTCAATACCTAGTTCAATCTCGTTACCGGCAAGTCTCTTTACTCGTTCCGTAATACATCATCCAGCAACTAACTCATTAGTTGCAATGCTTGCAAGGCTTATAGTGATGTGCATTACCGAGTGGGCCCAGAGATACCTCTCCGATAATCGGAGTGACAAATCCTAATCTCGAAATACGCCAATCCAACAAGTACCTTCGGAGACACCTGCAGAGCACCTTTATAATCACCCAGTTACGTTGTGACGTTTGGTAGCACACAAAGTGTTCCTCCAGTAAATGGGAGTTGCATAATCTCATAGTCATAGAAACATATCACTAGTGCAGAACCGGGTAATAGCACCGGTTCGTAAGGCCCTTTAGTGCCGGTTTGGTAACCGGCGCTAAAATGTAGGCACTAAAGGCCCCCCCTTTAGTACCGGTTCAGCATGAACCGGTGCTAAAGGGCAACCACATGGCACGAGCCAGCTTCGGGGGCAGGGAGCCCTTTAGTACCGGTTGGTGTCACCAACCGGTATTAAAATGTTGGGGGGGGGGTTGGGTTTATGATTTCTTTTTCATTTAATTTTGTGTTTTCCATTTAATTCTTTTTCGTTTGCTAGTATTTTATGATACTACATATTGTACACGTTATGCATATATATAAATAGAATTTCTAGTAGAACCGATCATAATATATATATATCATCGAATGTCTCACAAGCACCATTAATTAATTCACACATATATACACACACACATATATATATATACAATTTCTCCTAATTGGTGCCTTCGGAGCCAGTGTCATTAGCCTAGCTAGTTGGTGCCTTCGGAGCACGATAACAATTGGAAGTGGTTCATGGGGGCGGTAGCGGGTAATAGTATTCTCCTTTGGGATCTATGACCTGGTTGAGCAAAAATCCCGCTATTTCCTCTTGAATTGCTTCTATGCGGTCCTGTGCTAGGAGCTTCTCCCGCACCTCTTTGAACTGTTAAGAAGGAGATCAATATGCATGTGTATTAGTTGTGTGACTAGATATCGATAATGGTGTAAAAATTGTGAATAGTGTTCTGACAATCGATATCGTACCCACTCCTGTCTTTGAGATTTGCTCCTTTCGGACGCCATCATGCGAATGTTCTCGCAAACATAGTATGCACATAGATCATTCCCCGGCGCCGGCTTCAGGGCCTTTATGAGAATGGAATTTTGATCAGATAATAATTAATCAAGCATGATAATTAAAGAGATGGCAGCTAGCTAGTACTACTGTAACACCCCGGATGTAACTTTTCCTATTTGTACTCCAACTCTTGCCGTTTCCGGCGTTAAGTTATATTTATTTCCTCGGGTTCGCGTCTTTGTCTCCATGTGTTGTTGTCTTTGTCATGCATCTCATATCATGTCATCATGTGCATTGCATTTGCATACGTGTTCGTCTCATGCATTCGAGCATTTTTCCCGTTGTCCGTTTTGCATTCCAGCGCTTCGTTCTCCTCCGGTGGTCATTTCTAGCTTTCTTTCGTGTGTGGGGATTAAAATTTCCGGATTGGACCGAGACTTGCCAAGCGGCCTTGGTTTACTACCGGTAGACCGCCTGTCAAGTTTCGTACCATTTGGACGTCGTTTGATACTCCAATGGTTAACCGAGGGACCGAAAAGGCCTTGTGTGTGTTGCAGCCCAACACCCCTCCAATTTGTCCCAAAACCCACCAAACTCTGCTCCATGTCCTAGAGCGTTCGATCACGATCGCGTGGCCGAAAACCGAACCTCATTTGGACTCTACTAGCTCCCTCTATGCCTATATATACACCCCCTCCGAAATTCACGGGTCTCCCCTCCCCCCTAAACCCTAGATCCATCCGCCGCCGCCGCCGGACGTGTCCGGACGGGGCCGGACAGCGTCTGCCCGCCGCCTCCAGCCACCCGCGTGTCGACACATGGCGGCCGCCACCTCCCACCGCCGCCGGCCCGCCCGGCC
>NC_057800.1:527613738-527623210 GCF_018294505.1 Triticum aestivum
CGCCGCAGGAGCTCGCCGGCATCGCCCCAGCTCCGGCCGCCGCCGCCTCGGCCACCGGCGACCGCGCCCTCGCCGGCCGCCTCCTCCCTCCTCCACGCCGGCTCCGGCGAACTCGGGTCCGGCCAACTACAGTGCCGCGAGATCCGATCTGGATCGGGGTTGCTACAGTAAACCCTAGGGGTAGTTTTTTCACCAAGTCCCGGATATTTTTAGTTCATATGCCCCTGTTCGCGGCCCCGTAACTTTGCATCCGTAGCTCCGATTTGGGCATATAGCATATCAAAATGTTCACTCAGAGAGTACTTCATTTCGTTCCATTGCATCATTTTCATTTGAGCTCATCTTGATGCCCGAAATGCTGTTAGAAGAGGGCTACATGAGTTAATTGTCAGATCTGTTACTCCGTTTAGCACTTTTGTCATTTTTGCCATGATTATTGTGTGCATGCTATGCCTGTGAGTTCTACATGTGTTTTGTTAAGGGTTTTGTCATCTTTCCAGAGGTGCAACCCATATATTTTTAGGATGTGTGTGGTGACTTGTGCAAGCTTGCAAAGTGGTGCACTTGCTAATTCTGTTTTCAGAGACTTAGTAATTTCACTAAGTCCTGGGATTGTTTAGTTCACGATGCCATATGTTCATGTTGTTTCCTAGCGATCCGTGCCTCTTTTGAGGATGATCAGTAAGGGAGTTTTGTTAATATTGTAGTGCTCTATCCATCCATGTCTTTGTTTGCAATTATGGATCACGCTAGCTTGAGTCAATCGAGCTCTAATTTTGCTTCGTTGCGAATCTGGGCAGATCGTCAACTTGTTTGCGATTTTGCCGATGTTATTGTAGTTGATCAGTGTATGCTATGCCATTGTTCTTGCCATGTATAGCTTGAATTTTGTGCCTTATTAAGGGATGTATGCTTGTCTTGCCATGACTTGCACCGTAGTGAGTGCATCGAGCTCGTAAACATGCCTTCGTGAGTTATGTTTCAGCATGTCTCAGTTTTCACCAAGTCTGAAAACTGATTATGTTTTTGCTATGTTTGTGTGCTTGTTAGTATATTTTGTGATCCCTTTTGGCTCAAGGTCACTAAGGGACTTTTGTTAAGCTCGTTGAGTAGCTCCATGCCATGTCTTTCTTTGTCATGTTCAGGTCCTGTAGCATGTTGTTTTGTTGCTCCAAATAGGGCTATATGATCTGAAATTCCAGACAAGTGTTAATTTCACTAAGTCTGAGATCTGTTTGTCATTTGCATTTTCGCCATGCTTGTTTGAACCTATTAATTGATGATTTGGCCGTAGCTCAGTGCTAGACTTTTGTTAAGCATCTTGAATTCTTCCATGCCATGTATTTTGTTGCCATGTTTGGGTGCTGTAGCATGTTCATTTCGTTGCTTTTAGATGCCTACTTGCTGTAAATCGCAGACCGGTGTCATAATTGAATCGCTCGCCATTTCCAAACCGTAACTCCGATTCCGGCGTTCTTTATATCGTTTTCAAGTGATTTCATCTCATCTTTCCAGTGGCACACTTGGTTTTCCAAGTTGAGGCCAGGTTCATGCATTTCCTGTCATATCTTGCATTTTGCATCCCGCATCGCATCCCGCATAGCATATCATCTTTGCATCGTGTTGTTTGAGTTTGCACGTGGTTGATTGTATCCATGTTGCTTGTTTGTCTTGTTTGGGTAGAGCCGGGAGACAAGTTCGCTAATGAGGAGCCCGTTGAGTTTGCTTTTGAGGATCCAGTCAACTGTGACAAATGTGCAGGCAAGATGATCATACCCTCGAAATCACTACTATCTTTGCTATGCTAGTTTGCTCGCTCTTTTGCTATGCCATTGCTACGATGCCTACCACTTGCTTGCATGCCTCCCAAATTGCCATGTCAAACCTCTAACCCACCATTGTCCTAGCAAACCGTTGATTGGCTATGTTACCGCTTTGCTCAGCCCCTCTTATAGCGTTGCTAGTCGCAGGTGAAGATTGGAGGCCGTTCCTTGTTGGAACATCTTTTATTTACTTGTTGGGATATCATTATATTGCCTTGTTATCTTAATGCATCTATATACTTGGTAAAGGGTGGAAGGCTCGGCCTCTCGCCTAGTGTTTTGTTCCACTCTTGCCTCCCTAGTTTTCCGTCATATCGGTGTTATGTTCCCGGTTTTTGCGTTCCTTACGCGGTTGGGTTATAATGGGAACCCCTTGATAGTTCGCCTTGATTAAAGCTTTTCCAGCAATGCCCAACCTTGGTTTTACCATTCGCCACCTAGCCTCTTTTTCCCTTGGGTTACCGGAGCCCGAGGGTCATCTTATTTTAAACCCCCCCAGGCCAGTGCTCCTCTGAGTGTTGGTCCAAATAGAGCCACTTGCAGCGCCACCTCGGGGCAACTTGAGGCTTGGTTTTAGTTGTACGTAGTGTTCATCTGAGTGTGCCCTGAGAAAGAGATATGTGCAGCTCCTATCGGGATTTGTCGGCACATTCGGGCGGTGTTGCTGGATTTGTTTTAACCTGTCGAAGTGTCTTGAATTACCGAGATACTGAGTCTGATCGGGACATCTTGGGAGGAGGTCTATTCCTTCGTTGACCGTGAGAGCTTGTCATGGGCTAAGTTGGGACTCCCCTGCAGGGATTGATCTTTCGAAAGCCGTGCCCGCGGTTATGGGCAGATGGGAATTTGTTAATGTCCAGTTGTAGATAACTTGAACCTTAATTAAATTAAAATGAATCAACTGAGTGTGTTACCGTGATGGCCTCTTCTCGGTGGAGTCCGGGAAGTGGACATGGTGTTGGAGTAATGTTTGCGCAGGTTGTTCTCTAGCTTCTCGCTCGTGCTTTGCCTCCTCTTCTCGCTCTCTTTTGCGAATAAGTTAGCCACCATACTTGCTAGTCGCTTGCTGCAGCTCCACTCATATTTTACCTTGCCTTACCTATAAGCTCAAATAGTCTTGATCGTGAGGGTGCGAGATTGCTGAGTCCCTGTGGCTCACAGATTACTATTACACCAGATGCAGGGCCTGATGATTCCGCTCCAGGAGACGCGTATGAGCTCAAGTGGGAGTTCGACGAAGACTCTCAATGTTACTATGTTTCCTTTCCCGATGATCAGTAGTGGTGCCCAGTTGGGGGTGATTGGGACCGTGTCGCAGGTTGGGTTCTCTTTTATTTTGGCGCCGTAGTCGGGCCATGAGTGTTTGCATGATGTAATGATATTTATGTACTTGATTGACGTGGCGAGTGTAAGCTAACTATGTTATCTCCCCTTTTTTTATTATATTACATGGGATGTTTGTGAAGATTGCTTAACTTACGACATATTCCTTCAATGCGATTATATCTCTAAGTCATGCCTCGACACGTGGGAGCTATAGTCGCATCGAGGGTGTTATAAGTTGGTAATCAGAGCCTTCCCCGACCTTAGGAGCCCCATTGCTTGATCGTTTTTAGCGGCCGAGTTGTGTCTAGAAAAATGTTTTGAGTCTTTTAGGAATTATATATCGGAGAGATTAGGAATTATTTTTACTTCCCAGTCTCCTCATCGCTCTGGTAAGGCTTCCTGACGTAGAGTTTTGACTCTTCTCTTCTCAAATTTCACTAAAATTTTTTTTAGGATCACGCGGGTATCTTGGAATCGCTCCGATGGTTTTATGATGAGAACATTGTCTTGGTGCCTCCTGTCAGGGGTTTAGTGGAAGTGTCCCGGGGAGTTGAGCTCTGAGGTGTTGTCATCATAATTTTATCGTTACAGTTCTGGAATACCTGAGTCTAGTACGCCGACATCGAAAATCTCTTTTATGCAGTTCGTTGGTGAGATAACCTCGACGCCACCCAGTACTGGGGCGGGAGTTCGGGAGTATCGCCATAACTTGTATAACGGATGCTTTTCGAAGGTTGAGGTAGATGGTTTCCGAAGGTTTCTTGGTTATGTGTTGAAGGATGGATACAGCTGGATGTAGGATTTGCTAGTTTCGGTGAGATATTATGCTTCCCCTGTATTCCCAACACCTGATTGCATAACCGAAAAGGTTCGGAAGTTTCATAGGTGGGAATTCTAGTAGCTCTAGTTCTTCTTCCACGGATATTGGTTTGAGATTGGGATTTCTTACCGATTATTTTTCTTGATCCGTACCTTGTTGATTTATTTCTCTACCTTATTTCTACGTGGCTTCTCAATTTATGGGTATGTGACCACTTCAAGAGGAATGCATTCGTTCATTTTGTTCGGATGTGAAGACTATATGTTGCAATTTTCATTCCGTTGGATTCAGCTTCAATATTTATCTGTCAATGTGCTAATGGTGGTCAACCTCTTCAGGATGGCTCCTCCAACGCGCACGACTCCGAATCCTGATCCGCCACCACCTCCACCTCCTCCAGAGGCATGGCAAGCTGTGATGGCCGCAACCAATGCAAATACACAGTTGATCATGCAAATTCTTCAAGAGCGCAATCAAGGCAGTCAAGGGAATCAAGGCAGCAATCAGAGTCACTTTGCTACACTCAACCAGTTTCTTGCTAACGGGCCAAAGACTTTCAACAATTGTGTTGAGGCAACCGATGCTGATGATTGGCTTGTGGATCTGTGCAAGCATTTCGAGTGCAGTAACGTCAGGCCTGAGGACTTTGTTAAGTTCGCTTCCTTCCAACTCAAAGATCAAGCTGCAGAATGGTTCCAACAGTACAAGGATTCCAGAGGTGGACGTGTTATCACTTGGGATGATTTCCATTGAGATTTCCGAGCTCATCATATTCCGCAGAGCGTGGTTGAAAGCAAGCGTGAGGAATTCCGCAATCTGAAGCAAGGCTCTTTGTCTGTCTATGACTACACCAAGTTGTTCCATAAGCTCGCCCGCTTTGCTAAGCAGGACGTCCCTGATGAGAAGAGCATGATATATCAGTTCAGGGGTGGTCTCAGAGAAGAAATTCAGCTCGCTCTTGTCCTCTTTGAGCCCTTGAGATACGATGAGTTCTACAACATGGCACTGAAGCAAGAGGCTGCTCAATTGAGGTGTGATGCTTCCAAGAAGCGAGTCAGAGATGTTACTCCTTCTTCCTCTACTCAAGTGGCCAAGCAGAAGAAGTTCTGGCTTCCTCCTCCTCCGTTCCATCAGCCGTATCAGCAGAAGAGCAAAGGTGCCAGTGGTTCTTCCCACCCACCCAACCATGGCTTTCAGAACAAGACTTCGTCTCAAGCTCCAAGATCGAGTGCTCCATATCACCGTCCGCTTTCAGAGGTCACGTGCAACAAGTGCCAATAGAAGGGTCACTATGCCAACAAGTGTTTCAACCAGAGGCGTCTTCCTCCTCCTCCTCCTGTCAGATCGGCAAGTACAACTGTGGTCAAGCATAACCCCAAGCACGCCAAGGTCAATTTGCTGAATGCAGCTCAGGCAGAGGACTCACCAGATGTGATCATGGGTAACCTTCCTGTTAACGATGTTCCTGCAAAAGTTCTTTTTGACACTGGTGCATCGCTTTCTTTTATTTCAACTCCATTTGTGGCCAAGCATGATTTTGTGACCGAAAGGATTCCTGTTCCATTGAAGATTGTGTCTCCGGGCAAGCAAATGACTTCTAACAATTGCGTCCCGGATGTCTCTATCACGTTGGGCGATTACAAGTTTCTCTCTTCTCCAGTGGTTCTTGGTAACTCGGATATTGATCTTATTCTCGGAATGGATTGGCTTTCTAAGCACAAGGCACATCTTGATTGTGCAGCCAGGCAGATTCAATTGACTCATTCGTCTGAGGATGAAATTTTCTTTGCCGCTCGTGATGATACTATCCGTCTATTTTCTCTCAATGAGAAGGGTGAACTGGATGCTATCTCTCAAATTCCAGTCGTTTGCGAATATCAAGATGTCTTTCCAGAAGAGCTTCCAGGAATGCCTCCGCACCGGCCAGTTGAATTCGTTATTGATCTTGAGCCTGGCACGGAACCTGTGTGCAAGCGTCCTTACAAGCTCGGACCTGAAGAGTTGAAGGAGCTGAAGAAGCAACTCGATATGCAAGAGAAAATGGGTCTCATCCGGCCTAGTTCTTCTCCGTGGGGTTGTGGTGTTCTTTTTGTGAAGAAGAAGGATAGAACGGACCGACTTTGTGTCGATTATCGTCCAGTAAACAAGAAGACCATCAAGAACAAATACCCACTTCCCAACATCAATGAGCTGTTCGAACAACTCAAAGGTGCCCAAGTATTCTCCAAGCTTGATCTCCGTATGGATTATCACCAGATTCACATTCGTGAAGAAGATATTCCCAAGACAGCATTCAGAACAAGCTTTGGTTCATATTAATACACTGTCATGTCTTTTGGCCTCACCAATGCTCCTCCGACGTTCTCTCGCATGATGAACTTCATCTTCAATGCCTACACCAATGACTTCATTTTGGTCTATCTCGACGACATTCTGGTTTTCTCGAAGAACAAGGAAGATCATGCCAAGCATTTGCATTTGGTTCTTGATAAGCTCAGAGAACATAAGTTCTATGCCAAGTTCTCCAAGTGTGAATTTTGGCTCGATGAGGTTCTTTATCTTGGTCATATCATCTCTGCCAAGGGCATTGCCGTGAATCCTGAGAAGGTGTCTGCAATTGTGAATTGGGAACCTCCTCAGAACATGAAGCAACTCCTCAGTTTTCTCGGTCTCGCAAGCTATTGCCGAAGATTCATTGAAAACTTTTCTAAGATCGCGAAGCCTCTCTCTAATCTTCTCCAGAAGCACGTCAAGTACGTTTGGTCTCCGGAGTGTGATATTGCTTTCAACACTTTGAAAGAGAAATTGATCACTGCTCCAGTTCTGACTCCGCCTGATGAATCCAAGCCGTACGAGGTCTTTTGTGATGCCTCTCTCCAAGGTCTTGGCGCAGTATTGATGCAAGAGAAGAAAGTTGTTGCTTATACATCTCGCCAGTTGAAGCCTAATGAGAAGAACTACCCCACTCATGATCTCGAGTTGGCGGCAGTTGTGCATGCTCTTTTGACTTGGAGACATCTTCTATTGGGAAGAAAAGTGGACATTTTCACTGATCACAAGAGTCTCAAGTACATCTTCACTCAGCCTAATCTCAACCTCAGGCAAACTCGATGGGTCGAAATGATTCAAGAGTATAATCCGAGTATCGAGTATACTCCAGGCAAGGCCAATGTGATTGCTGACGCTTTGAGCAGAAAGGCCTACTGCAACAGTCTGATTCTCAAGCCTTATCAACCCGAGCTTTGTGAAGCTTTCCGCAAGCTTAATCTGCAAGTTGTTCCTCAAGGTTTCCTCGCCAACCTTCAAGTCTCTCCTACCTTGGAAGACCAGATTCGCCAAGCCCAGCTTCTTGATGCTATGGTGAAAAAGGTGAAGATTGGGATTGCCAAGAGTCAGTCCAAGTACAAGTGCTACCGCCTTGATGACAAGGACACTCTCTTCTTCGAAGATCGTATTGTTGTACCCAAAGGTGACCCCGTAAAGTGATCATGAACGAGGCTCACAATTCTCTCCTCTCCATCCACCCTGGGAGCACGAAGATGTATCAGGACCTTAAGCAAGCTTATTGGTGGACTCGAATGAAGCGCGAGATCGCTCAATTCGTGAATGAATGTGATGTCTGCAGAAGAGTGAAGGCAGAACACCAATGGCCAGCTGGTCTCCTCCAACCTCTTGCCATTCCAGAATGGAAGTTTGACCACATTGAAATGGACTTCGTGACTGGGTTTCCTAAGTCCAAGCGTGGCAATGATGCTATATTCGTTGTCATCGACAAACTCACCAAAGTGGCTCACTTTCTGCCTATCAAAGAGTCGATCACTGCAGCTCAATTGGCGGAACTCTATACCTCGCGTATTGTCTCTCTGCATGGTATTCCTCAAGTGATCTCTTCAGACCATGGAAGCATCTTTACCTCGAAGTTTTGGGATTCTTTCCAGAAGGCCATGGGCACCAACATCCGCTTCAGCACAGCTTTCCATCCTCAAACAAGCGGTCAAGTCGAGCGTTCAACCAGATTCTTGAAGATATGCTCAGGGCTTGTGTGATCTCCTTCGGCATGAAGTGGGAGGATTGTCTTCCTTATGCTGAATTCTCCTACAACAACAGTTTTCAAGCAAGTTCGAGCAAGACCCCTTTTGAAATTCTGTATGGCAGGAAGTGCCGTACCCCTCTCAACTGGTCTGAAACCGGTGAACGTCAGCTTTTGGGTAATGACTTAATCACAGAGGCAGAAGAAATGTGCAAAGTCATTCGTGATAACCTTAAAGCAGCCCAATCCCGCCAGAAGAGCTACTATGATAGTAAGCACCGCGATTTGGCTTTCGAGATCGGAGATCATGTTTACCTCCGTGTCTCTCCTATGAAAGGTACTCGTTGCTTCGGTATCAAAGGGAAGCTTGCCCCTAGATACGCGGGACCTTTCAAGATTGTCAGCAAGAGAGGCGACCTCGCCTATCAACTCGAGCTTCCTTCAAACTTTGCAAATGTTCATGACGTGTTCCATGTCTCTCAGCTTCGAAAGTGCTTCAAGACTCCTGACCGTACCGTCAACTTCGAGGACATTGAGCTCCAAGAAGATCTCTCTTATCGTGAGCACCTAGTTGCTATTCTTGAAGAGACTGAACGCAAGAATCGCAACAAGTCAATCAAATTTCTCAAAGTCAAGTGGTCACACCATTCCGACCGTGAAGCTACCTGGGAACGCGAGGATCACCTCCGTTCTGAGTACCCAGCGTTCTTTCAGTCCTAGATCTCGGGACGAGATCCTTTCATAGTGGTGGAGTGTTATAACACCCCGGATGTAACTTTCCCTATTTGTACTCCAACTCTTGCCGTTTTCGGCGTTAAGTTATATTTATTTCCTCGGGTTCGGGTCTTTGTCTCCGTGTGTTGTTGTCTTTGTCATGCATCTCATATCATGTCATCATGTGCATTGCATTTGCATACGTGTTCGTCTCATGCATTCGAGCATTTTTCCCGTTGTCCGTTTTGCATTCCGGCGCTTCGTTCTCCTCCGGTGGTCATTTCTAGCTTTCTTTCGTGTGTGGGGATTAAACATTTCCGGATTGGACCGAGACTTGCCAAGCGGCCTTGGTTTACTACCGGTAGACCGCCTGTCAAGTTTCGTACCATTTGGACGTCGTTTGATACTCCAACGGTTAACCGAGGGACTGAAAAGGCCTCGTGTGTGTTTCAGCCCAACACCCCTCCAATTTGGCCCAAAACCCACCAAACTCTGCTTCATGTCCTAGAGCGTTCGATCACGATCGCGTGGCCGAAAACCGCACCTCATTTGGACTCTCCTAGCTCCCTCTATGCCTATATATACACCCCCCTCCGAAATTCATGGGTCTCCCCTCCCCCCTAAACCCTAGATCCATCCGCCGCCGCCGCCGCCGCCGGACGTGTCCGGACAAGGCCGGACAGCGTCCGCCCGCCGCCTCCAGCCACCCACGCGTCGACACGTGGCGGCCGCCACCTCCCACTGCCGCCGGCCCGCCCG
>NC_057800.1:527623791-527632013 GCF_018294505.1 Triticum aestivum
CGCAGGAGCTCGCCGGCGTCGCCCCAGCTCCGGCCGCCGCCGCCGCCGCCTCGGCCACCGGTGACCGCGCCCTCGCCGGCCGCCTCCTCCCTCCTCCACACCGGCTCCGGCGAACTCGGGTCCGGCCAGCTACAGTGCCGCGAGATCCGATCTGGATCGGGGTTGCTACAGTAAACCCTAGGGGTAGTTTTTTTCACCAAGTCCCGGATATTTTTAGTTCATATGCCCCTATTCGCGGCCCCGTAACTTTGCATCCGTAGCTCCGATTTGGGCATATAGCATATCAAAATGTTCACCTCAGAGAGTACATCATTTCATTCCATTGCATCATTTTCATTTGAGCTCATCTTGATGCCCGAAATGCTGGTAGAAGAGGGCTACTTGAGTTAATTGTCGGATCTATTACTCCGTTTAGCACTTTTGTCATTTTTGCCATGATTATTGTGTGCATGCTATGCCCGTGAGTTCTACATGTGTTTTGTTAAGGGTTTTGTCATCTTTCGAGAGGTGCAACCCATATATTTTTAGGATGTGTGTGGTGACTTGTGCAAGCTTTGCAAAGTGGTGCACTTGCTAATTCTGTTTTCAGGGACTTAGTAATTTCACTAAGTCCTGGGATTGTTTAGTTCACGATGCCATATGTTCATGTTGTTTCCTAGCGATCCGTGCCTCTTTTGAGGATGATCAGTAAGGGAGTTTTGTTAATATTGTAGTGCTCTATCCATACATGTCTTTGTTTGCAATTATGGAGCACCCTAGCTTGAGTCAATCAAGCTCTACTTTTGCTTCGTTGCGAATCTGGGCAGATCACCAACTTGTTTGCAATTTTGCCGATGTTATTGTAGTTGATCCGTGTATGCTATGCCATTGTTCTTGCCATGTATAGCTTGCATTTTGTGCCTTCTTAAGGGATGTATGCTTGTCTTGCCATGACTTGCACCGTAGTGAGTGCATCAAGCTCGTAAACATGCCTTTGTGAGTTATGTTTCAGCATGTCTCAGTTTTCACTAAGTCTGAAAACTGATTATGTTTTTGCTATGTTTGTGTGCTTGTTAGTATATTTTGTGATCCCTTTTGGCTCAAGGTCACTAAGGGACTTTTGTTAAGCTTGTTGAGTAGCTCCATGCCATGTCTTTCTTTGTCATGTTCAGGTCCTATAGAATGTTGTTTTGTTGCTCCGAATAGGGCTATATGATCTGAAATTCCAGACAAGTGTTAATTTCACTAAGTCTGAGATCTGTTTGTCATTTGCATTTTCGCCATGCTTGTTTGAACCTGTTAATGGATGATTTGGCCGTAGCTCAGTGCTAGACTTTTGTTAAGCATCTTGAATTCTTCCCTGCCATGTATTTTGTTGCCATGTTTGGGTGCTGTAGCATGTTCATTTCGTTGCTTTTAGATGCCTACTTGCTGTAAATCGCAGACCGGTGTCATAATTGAATCGCTCGCCATTTCCAAACCGTAACTCTGATTCCGGCGTTCTTTATATCGTTTTCAAGCGATTTCATATCATCTTTCCAGTGGCACACTTTGTTTTCCAAGTTGAGGCCAGGTTCATGCATTTCCTATCATATCTTGCATTTTGCATCCCGCATCGCATCCCGCATAGCATATCATCTTTGCATCGTGTTGTTTGAGTTTGCACGTGGTTGATTGTATCCTTGTTGCTTGTTTGTCTTGTTTGGGTAGAGCCGGGAGACGAGTTCGCTAACGAGGAGCCCGTTGAGTTTGCTTTTGAGGATCCAGTCAACTCTGACAACTGTGCAGGCAAGATGATCATACCCTCGAAATCACTACTATCTTTGCTATGCTAGTTTGCTCGCTCTTTTGCTATGCCATTGCTACGATGCCTACCACTTGCTTGCATGCCTCCCAAATTGCCATGTCAAACCTCTAACCCACCATTGTCCTAGAAAACCGTTGATTGGCTATGTTACCGCTTTGCTCAGCCCCTCTTATAGCGTTGCTAGTCGCAGGTGAAGATTGGAGGCCGTTCCTTGTTGGAACATCTTTTATTTACTTGTTGGGATATCATTATATTGCCTTGTTATCTTAATGCATCTATATACTTGGTAAATGGTGGAAGGCTCGGCCTCTCACCTAGTGTTTTGTTCCACTCTTGCCGCCCTAGTTTTCCGTCATATCGGTGTTATGTTCCCGGTTTTTGCGTTCCTTACGCGGTTGGGTTATAATGGGAACCCCTTGATAGTTCGCCTTGATTAAAGCTTTTCCAGCAATGCCCAACCTTGGTTTTACCATTCGCCACCTAGCCTCTTTTTCCCTTGGGTTACCGGAGCCTAAGGGTCATCTTAGTTTAACCCCCCCCAGGCCAGTGCTCCTCTGAGTGTTGGTCCAAATAGAGCCACTTGCAGCGCCACCTCGGGGCAACTTGAGGGTTGGTTTTAGTTGTACGTAGTGTTCATCTGAGTGTGCCCTGAGAAAGAGATATGTGCAGCTCCTATCAGGATTTGTCGGCACATTCGGGCGGTGTTGCTGGATTTGTTTTAACCTGTCGAAGTGTCTTGAATTACCGAGATACTGAGTCTGGTCGGAACATCTTGGGAGGAGGTCTATTCCTTCTTGACCGTGAGAGCTTGTCATGGGCTAAGTTGGGACTCCCCTGCAGGGATTGATCTTTCGAAAGCCGTGCCCGCAGTTATGGGCAGATGGGAATTTGTTAATGTCCGGTTGTAGATAACTTGAACCTTAATTAAATTAAAATGAATCAACTGAGTGTGTTACCGTGATGGCCTCTTCTCGGCGGAGTCCGGGAAGTGGACACGGTGTTGGAGTAATGTTTGCGCAGGTTGTTCTCTAGCTTCTCGCTCATGCTTTGCCTCCTCTTCTCGCTCTCTTTTGCGAATAAGTTAGCCACCATACTTGCTAGTCGCTTGCTGCAGTTCCACTCATATTTTACCTTGCCTTACCTATAAGCTCAAATAGTCTTGATCGCGAGGGTGCGAGATTGCTGAGTCCATGTGGCTCATAGATTACTATTACACCAGATGCAGGGCCTGATGATTCCGCTCCAGGAGACGCGTATGAGCTCAAGTGGGAGTTCGACGAAGACTCTCAACGTTACTATGTTTCCTTTCCCGATGATCAGTAGTGGTGCCCAGTTGGGGGTGATTGGGACCGTGTCGCAGGTTGCGTTCTCTTTTATTTTGGCGCCGTAGTCAGGCCATGAGTGTTTGCATGATGTAATGATATTTATGTACTTGATTGACGTGGCGAGTGTAAGCCAACTATGTTATCTCCCCTTCTTTTATTATATTACATGGGATGTTTGTGAAGATTGCTTAACTTGCGACATATGCCTTCAATGCGATTATATCTCTAAGTCGTGCCTCGACACGTGGGAGCTATAGTCGCATCGAGGGTGTTACAACTACTTAATTACTTACCTTGGGTCGATACCATTTCAGACTTTGTTTCCATGGGCCTGGAGTGACCCTGATGAACTTTGCCCAAGCCCTGCCCGCTGACAAAGAAAATGAGTAAATGGGTTATTAAATAGTTGTTATCAGGAAATGACGAACTAATTAAATAGGCCGAGATATAGTAAATAATGATTGAAATTACCTGTTGACTATCCCCTTCACGATGCTATAGTCACTTGCTTTCTTAAGTAGCGAGTCTAGTACTTAAACTGTTCCTTCATCAACTTTAATGATTAACAAGATCCAGTGAAATCTGCATGCACACACGTTTGCATGTCTTAATTAAGCGGGCATATATATGTAAGCAAAAACATGTAGCTATAGCTAGTAGGGAAAAACAGAATTTGTAGTACAAGACAGTGTGACTCTCTGGAAATTGTAAGGAAGTAGTATATCTTAATTGTATTTGAGTTCCTTGAAGAACTATAGCATGCTTTCCTCTACACATTTTGCGTGATATGGATCTATTTTCCATGTGTATTCATTAATGGTATTTGGGTCAACGAACCCAATGCCATAGCGTCCACCTTTTTTCATTTCATAAATCTTCATCCTGCATAATACCATAGAAAAGAATATAGTGAGGATAATTATAGGTAATGATTGATCAAAATGATCAGCTAGCTTGAGACTTAAATTACAGAAAGAAATCACTTACAGACAATAGCAACTGACGATAGATTTGTCGAGTGCGTCTTTATTGTATAGCTGAAAAAGTTCTGAATACTCAACGGTCACAGCTTTCTTATGGTAGTAATGCTCCTCGTTGACATTCACCATGAGGGACTCTCAATTGGAAATCTTGGTAATGTCCATGTACCATTGATGCAATGCATACATTCTCGTTGGGAGCTTATTGACCTCCTCTGGCTCGACCAAAGGTTGGCCCCGGGCATATTTCCGTTTTATTTCCTCCTCTCTAGTCGGAGACATGGGCTCGATATCGAGGAGTTGTCCAACAGTGATCCCGATTGATTCAGCCTACGCAATATGCTCCTCGGTTATTACCACATCGCCCAGCCCGGGAACGTTAACGGTTTGCCCACAATAATATTGGGTGCGCCTACTCTCATGTGTTGTTGGCACAACAAGCGGCGGGATTGATTGCGCCGCCTGTTCTCCCAGCTGGGGAACGGTTTTACCGCATTTTTTGCCAGCTGATTTTCTCGAGCTCGAGCTTGCCTCTTTCTGTAGACGTGCTCGATTTAACTTCCTGAGGTGGCGCTCATAGTCTGTGTCAACAGGCTTGGGAGCTGGTGGTCCAGCCATACGAATGAAGTGGTCAATCTTTTCCACAGGCACTTTCTCCCTTGGCGGCGGTGGCGGTTTCGGTGCAAAATGGGCTTCCACCTCGGCCTTCGATATGGCTACGTTTTCCTCCTCGGACTTGTCGTAAGGCCTCTGCGGAAGAGGCACGAGGCTTGGACCATATTGAAATCGCTTGCCTCCGCCTGTACCTGCAGTACTACCTCGACTTGTACCGCTACGCACCATAGCTGAGGCAGCTCTCTTCCATGATTGCTGAGGCGGCAAAGACGACTGACGTGGCTGAGTTGGAGGAGGAGGAGTGGCCTGAAGCTGTGCCGGACTTGGAGGAGGAGTGGCCTGAAGTTGTGCCGGACTTGGAGGAGGAGTGGCCTGACGCTTTGCCGGACTTGGAGGAGGAGTGGCCTGAAGCTGTGCCGGACTTGGAGGAGGAGTGGCCTGACGCGTTGGTGGACTTGGAGGAGCTGGAGTCTGCTGACTCGGTGGCGGACTGCGACGAGGAGTCGGATGACACGGTGTCGGTGGCCTTCGAAAGATGATGCAATCATTTCTCCATAGGATGATACGATGGTTGGCCTCTCCTAGTTTGTGCTCATCGTCACCTCCAGGAATGTCAAGCTCTAGCCCCGAACATTGGTCCACCACCTCATCAACCAAGACACGAGCATAGCCCGCTGGAATCGGGTTGCAATGGAAGGTTGCCTCGGGGGGATTTGTAAAAGCAAGGGCGTCCGCCACCTCCATGGATATGTTCTTCATTTTGATGTGTAGCTCGCAGTTAGTGTTCTCCATGATGTCATCCACTGGGTAGCTATCCAGCAATGCGTCGCCCGGGGCGGAACCCACGCTGCTTCTCGGCATGGATGGGATGGTGCTATCCATTGGTGGATCATCCGCTAGCTGCCGAGACCCCCTTTGCTGGCTAAGTGAGTCGATCTGCTCCTGGTGCCGCTGGAATTTGATTGCCAAGTCTACGTGCGCTAATTCTAGGCCTTGAAGGCGTTCATAGTCTAGCTTCCTATGCTCCTCCTCCATCTTCCTCTTCTTCTCCTCCGCAATCTTCTTTCTCGCACGGGTTCTGTAGTCGGCGTTCCAGTCCGAAAACCCCTCATACCACGGAATAGCGCCCATGCCTCGTGTTCTTCCCGGGTGTTCAGGATTTCCCAGGGCACGCGTAAGCTCGTCGTTCTCTCTGTTGGGCTCGAACAACCCGGATCGAGCCTCTTCTATTGCAACAAGTAGCTTATCTTCGGCTCCGTCCAGACATGCCTTCTTGGAAACTTTGCCTATCTTCGGGTCCAACTCCCCCCCCCATGCGCATAGAACCAAGTCCTGCACCTGGGGGGCCAGCTCAATGTTTCTGGAGTGACACCTACATCCAGCATCTCTTTCTCAGACTTATCCCACTTAGGCATTCCCACCGCATAGCCACCTGGCCCCAGCTTATGGAACTTATCCTTTTTTGCGGCATTGGCCTTGTTTATTCTCGACCGTTCCTTAGATAATTCCGAATCCTTGAATTTCACGAAATCGTCCCAATGAGCACTTTGGTTCTCTAGTGTTCCCTCTAATACTGGAGTCTTCCTTCCTCCGTTGACGTACTTGGCCCATTCACGAATCTTGTGGTTCTTGAATGCAACTGCCATCTTCCTAAGAGCAGCATCCTTGACTTTCTCCACATCTGCATTTGTGAAATGATCTGGTAGGGTGAAATGTTCCATGAGCGTTTCCCAAAGTAACTGTTTTTGTCTGTTGTCGACAAAAGTAACTCCTGGACGTGGCTTTGATGGCTCTCTCCATTCTTGAAGGGAGATCGGGAGTTGGTCCTTCACAAGAACTCCGCACTGACGAATGAACTTGTCCGCAATCTTCTTAGGCGCGAATGGTTCGCCATTAGGTCTGATTGCCTCAATATTGTACTTTATGCCCTCCTTCAACTTTTTGTTCGGGCCTCATTTCGTCCTGTTGCCTAAAGATTTGCTCGATCCGGATGGCTGAAAGAAGAAAGATCGATTCGTTAATATATCTTCAAGTCATTTAAAACATGTGATGATCACCAGCTGCCTGCTTATATAAATATATATACCTCGCCGGTCTTTGTTGTTTCAAGATCAACATTTTCTTCGTCATGTTCATAGTTCACGACTTCATCAATTCGGTCGTCGCGATCGAATATCATATCACCCTCCCCGGTGTTGTTTAGATATTCGGAGCCGTCATAATCTTCTTCATTCTGATCATCATCTGGCCCACGAGGATTGCGTATGATATTGAACAGGGCCTCTTCTCCCTCTCTGCTGGTATTGTCCGCCATAGGTTTTGTTTAACTAATCCAAAAGAAATATATTCAAATTACAATGCATGGATGCAATCAATTAATAAGGAAAAAACTGAATCAATCATAGTACATAATAAGCATCATCGAATATAATCTCGAATACGTCGTCTCGAATAATAGATATAATCTCGAATACATCGTCTCGAATAATAGATATAATCTCGAATACATCGTCTCGAATAATAGATATAATCTTGAATACATCGTCTCGAATAATATATAATCTTGAATACATTGTCTCGAATATTATATATCGAGTACATCACTGGCTAGGTAGCTAATAAAGATCGAATACTACAGAAGAATCTAGGACACTCGCGGTTCTTGCGGCGCGGGCGGTGGACACGCAAAGAGAAGGAACCCTCACAGGATCATAGCTGAAGTGAGATCCCTGAAGAAACTGCCAGGTATTGGAGAACCTGCCGGCCTCTAACGCAACCATGTAGCGATGGACGTGCTCATCCTCCTCCCTGACACGACGACGTACCACCTCCGGCGGGGCCGGCTCCCTCCGCACCGAAACTGGCCCACGCGAATGCCACCAAACGAGATCAGGGTCGACGACGGGACCCGTGGCCGGGTTCCTCATCAAGCGGCGTGCCCCTCCAGGCAGCACCTCCCAGTGCCAGCCCCGCGGAGCCCAGTCCCGGACATGGGTCAACCGGACGTCGTCGCGGACGGGTCGACGGCGAGGATGCAGGCCGGGCATCGTCGAGAACAAATACTAGCTATATGCCCGCAAAAAGTAACATTTTTTAATGATTGGATTTTCATAACTAAAATTTCTAACATTTCTATATAACTAGCATTTCTAACAATGCTATATAACTAACATTTCTATAACATTTCTAATATTTCTATAACTAAAAAACAGAATTTTTTTATAACATTTCTATATATATAACTAACATTTGTATAACATTTCTAATATTTCTATAACTAAAAAAGAAAAATTTCTAACTTTTTTATAACTATTTCTATAACTAAAAAACAGAAAAAATTTCTAACAATTCTAACATTTCTAACAATGCTATATAACTAACTATTTCTATAACTAAAAAAAGAAAAATTTCTAACAATGCTATATGTGTGTGTGTGTGTGCTCACCGGCAAGGCGAGAGGCGACGGGGGGCGGCGACGGGGACGGCGACGGGCGCGGTGACGACGGGGATGGCGAC